>NW_027361714.1:61305000-61450000 GCF_039654945.1 Dendrobates tinctorius
GGCACACAGTAGATATGCAGGAGCCGCCTGTGTTTTACAGCTGATGCTCCACTATAATGGGGATAGTATTTGCATATAGCTGTAGGGTGGGCCCCTAGAGTCCATTCCCTTGGTGGGCCCCAGACTCCCCAGTCCGACCCTGTGTGTGTATATATATATCTATAATATAACGGCTAAGCGTCACTCTGTCCGAAGCCTTTATAGACTGCGCAAGCGCGACTCACCTGCACAGTCTGGCTCCAGACAGAATGAGGCAGCCAGTGGTGTGGAGTGTGTATGGCGTCGGAGATGGCGGTATGCATACACACTGTATACCGCTTTGTCTGGCGCCATACTTACATACCTGACCGGGAGGAGCGCTGCAGCGGCGCTTCTCTTTGGCCGGAGACCGGGGTAGGAGTGCGGCTGGAATCGCGCATGCGCATAGCGCGATTCGGCGCCATTTTACTGAAGACACATTTGCAGTGTGTTTTCAGCAATATGGCGCCGGACAGCGCTATGGGCATGCGCATACTCCGGCGCCAGACTCCTCCCCGATCTCCAGTAGAACGTGACAGGCAGTGCTGGAGCACAGGAAAGAAGGGTGAGTATAAATGTTTTCTTTTTTGTATGTGTGCAGTTTAATAGGGGTGAGGGGGACCATGCATACCAGGAAAGGGGGAGAGGGGACCATGCATACTACGAAAGGGGGGTGAGGGGGCCACGCATACCACGAAAGGGGAGTGAGGGGACTACACATACCACAAGAGGGAGGTGAGGGGACCACGCATACCACGAAAGGGGGGTGAGGGGACCACGCATACCACAAAAGGGGGGTGAGGGGACCATGCATACCAGGAAAGGGGGGTGAGGGGACCACGCATACCAGGAAAGGTGGGTGAGGGGACCACACATACCAGGATAGAGGGGTGAGGGGACCACGCATATCACGAAAGTAGGGTGAGGGGACCACGCATACCAAGAAAGGGGGGTGAGGGGACCACGCATACCACGAAAGGAGGGTGAGGGGACCATGCATACCACGACAGAGGAGTGAGGGGACCATGCATACCAAGAAAGGAGGGTGAGGGGACCATGCATACCACGAAAGGGGAGTGAGGGGACCATGCATACCATGAAAGGAGGCTGAGGGGTCCATGCATACCAGGATTGGGGGGCAAGGGGACCATGCATATCGGGATTGGGGTGCGAGAGGACCATGCATACCAGGATAGGGGGGGTGAGGTGACCATTCATACCAGGATTGGGGGGGAGAGGACAATGCATACCAGGATAGGGGGGTGAGAAGACCATGCATACCAGGATAGAGGGGTGAGAGGATCATGCATAGCAGGATTGCGGGGTGAGGGGACCATGCATACCAGGATAGGGGGTGAGGTGACCATTCATACTAGGATTGGGGGGTGAGAGGACCATGCATGCCAGGATTGGGGGGTGAGAGGGCCATGCATACCAGGATAGGGATGAGGGGGTGCCATACACACCAGGAAAGGAGACCATATACCAATAAAAATGCCCGCCACCCGGGCGTAGAATGGGTTCATAGCTAATATATATATATATATATATATATATATATATGTTTTTAAATTGCAGAGAGAGAGAGAGATAGAAGAATAGCCCGTAATTCAAGGCTTAGGCTATTAACATCACCCCTCAGCTGTCTGCATAGCCATTGCTGGCTATTAATTATATGGGGACCCCTCACAATTTTTTTCGGAAAGCAATCTTTTATTAATTAAATACATATCCAGTATTTTGCCCACAGACTATACTAATTGCATTTGTCACTCACATGAATATATCTACCTATTCTATATTGGTTTACTGTATGTAAGCCCTCTCTCCTATCCTGTAGGCTCCTGCAGTGATTTTACAGAAGCCGGCAAATGAATTACCCGCTATTCTTCTATATATAGCTGTGGCAAAAATTAAGAGTTTAAACATTAGTATTGAGGTTTCTAAATGATTATGAACTTGTTTTCTTTGCATTATTTGAGGTCTGTAAGCACTGTTTTTTTAAATTTTGACCATTTTTCTTTGTCAGAAAAAAATACAAAATTTATTGCTTGGAAATTTGGAGACATGTTGTCAGAAATTTGTAGACTAAAAGAACAATTTACATTTTACTCAAAAATATACGTATAAAGAGAAAAATCAGACAAGCTGAACATTTGAAAGTGGTCTCTTAATTTTTGCCATAGCTGTATCTCTCTTTGCTATATAAATACATATATATATATATATGTATATATACACTGTATATGTGTGTCACTGACATATATATATGTATTCTATGTGTATATATCTATTCTTTTCTAACCTGTCGGTGTGATTTTACTGTTTTACTGTACACCGCATATGAATTTTTCTTCCATCTATCTATCTATCTATCTATCTATCTATCTATCTATCTATCTATCTATCTATCTATCTAATATAAATACACATACTGTATGTGTGTGTGTGTCACTGACATGTATAAATACAGTGCTGTGTAAATTAATTGGGACAAAGCATTTTTTTTTAAGTAAAATCGTAAGTTGGTTACCAGTCAGTGATTCAAACCAGTTTTAACTGCTTTGAACAGGCACTCACACCTGTTCAAAGCAGTTAAAACTGGTTTGAATCACTGACTGGTAACCAACTTACGATTTTACTTAAAAAAATGCTTTGTCCCAATTAATTTGCACAGCATTGTTCATGTATTTTATGTGAATATATCTATTCTGACTATTCTTTCCTAAGCTGTCAGTGTGATTGTACTGTAGCTGCATATGAATTGCCGGCTTTTCAAAGCATGGTGCGAGTGCTGTGCGATTTTTTTTCTCGCGCCCATTGACTTGCATTGGTGAGTCTCGTCCGAGATACGCAGGAATACGCAGCATGCTACGATTTTTTTCACAGTCCGATTTGAACTGAGAAAAAAATCTCAGATGAGATGTCACCCATTGAATAACATTGGTCCGATTGCAATCCGATTTTATATCGGATTGCATTCTTCCATATTTCTCGCAAATGGGTATGAGCCCTTACCCCCATCATGGCACAAGAAGGACAGAGAACATGGTTCTCTTAAGCCCCCGTTACACATAGCGATATCGCTGTAACGTCACCGATTTTGTGACGTTATAGTGATATCACTAGCGATATCGCTATGTCTGATACTTACCTCCGACTGGCTCCCCCGCTGCTCATCGCTGGTCGCGCGAGAACGTCCTGGACCATTTCTCGTCGTCTGCTTCCTGCTGGGCTTCCTGTGGCACCGACGAGCGACGCGTGGACGCGGGCGGGAGGACGTCAGGATCGCCGCGTCTGACAGGTAAGTAGCGACCCCCGACCCCTGCTATGTCGCTGGTGAAATCTGCCTGTGTGGCAGCTCACTAGCGACCACTTAGTGATGCACCAGCGATCTATATCGTTGTCGGGATCGCTGGTGCATCGCTAAGTGTAACAGTACCCTTAGTGTTAATGTTTAGCAGATTATGGTTTGTTGATAAACTATGTAGCATTCTCAATTAAAAGCCACGCTTATTAAAGTTATTTTTTTAGTCCATGAAGAAAATGAAATTTTAACTTTGATCGATTGTTGGGGTCATTTAGGTCAACTTTTTATATAAACACATTAGGCCTGAAGTCCTCAACTTTTGTAGGTCTTGAGACAATTAGTATTGAATAATCTGTGCGTTTATGGGCACTATTAAATAAATCTAATACAAAACATTCAGGTTCTTGCGAGCATTTTCTATAGTGTACAGGCAAATATCACTGATTAAGAAGCTATTCAGTTATAGAAATATTCATTTCAGCATTGTCTTGATAAGGTCAAATGATGTCATCAAAGCCGACATTATCATTTATACAGGCTTTGTAATACATATACCAGTAAATTAAAGGGAGAGATGTACAAGTTTTAAAAAATTCTTCAAAGTAACATTTAGATGCACGTTCTTGAATTTGATATAGCACCGCTGTTCTTTTATGTGTTGATGAGGGGGATTTGTATATGAGACCTGGAATTATTTCACATGGATGTAAGACCAGACCAACAAGTTCCTCAGGTTTTACCAGTGGTAGAGAGGAAATTCTTTATTACAGGAAGAGCTCACCATTGTCCACCACTGTCAAATATTTCTAAACACCCTTTGAAGTTTGGGTGGTAGAATGTTTATGTGTCATCTAAATATACAATGAAGGGTTTACAGCAAAATATTTTGGTGCACACATTTCACAGATTTTCAAGATCTGAACATAAAAAGTCACATACATTTTTATTTCACTTTTAGCTGTTTTTATGGGAGATGCTTTAAGTGTATAGATTGAGCTATGACTAGATAAACTCATACCTATTAATAACCCATATTTATGTAGCTGCAACATATTCTGTAGGGTTTTATTATGTAAAGTAGCCTTAAATAAAAAGTACAAGGATTATTTAGGAGAACAGCTGAGCATCAAACAATGGACCATGCCGTAAGAGATTACAATCCATATACATATTGCAACATAGCAATGAACATAAATAAATTAGTGGTCGTCAAATAATAAAATGGAAGATTTTGCAGGAAATGTTAATGTTAAGTCATATGGCTTTTTCCTGCTGGGATCTGCAAAGATGTGGGTATACTAGATTCTCTTGTTTTATTACTGAAAGGGAGCCTGTCTTGTGGTTGTGGTATAATCCTTATTCTCAGTTTTCAGTTAATGATATGGGGCGGTCTGTGGGGCTCTGATTAGATGTTTATCTGTATGAGCTTATGACAGGTCATTGATCCCTCAGCTACCTGCCCCCTATTTTACACACTGCATATACTATGGTGTGATTAGAAAAAATAGTGCCCCTACACACTAGCATGTAAAGCATTGTGAGGGCATTTATTGCATTCCAACAGATGCTACTACACAAGTGCCACCGGCGCCATTTTGCTAGAGAAAAAAATGGCTGCAGTAAAATGGCGCTGGTGGCGTTGCTTGCGCAGTAGCATCTATCAAAACACCATAGATGCTACTGCGTATGCGCTCCCACCAGAACCATTTTGATGAGGGTAATTTCTGTTTTTATTACCCTGCAATAATTACAGGCATAATGCTTTACATGCTAGTGTGCAGGTTCTGGCTCCATTTTTTTGAACACATCACAGTAAATGCAGTATGTAAAATAGGGGGCAGGGCACTGAAGCATAGCTACCCCAAAGCACGAGAATCTCATTAACTGAAAACTACAAATACAGATTAAACAAAAACCACAATACGGATTTAATCAACCAAAGTATTTTATTCATTATAACAGCGCTGACCTGACACTGTAGTTTGCTGAGCAAAATGCTGCCGACAGGTTTGCTTGAAAGGGAACCTGTCACCAAAAAAAACCGCTATTGACTTGAAGATATTAGGTTAATCTGCAGCCCTACTAACCTGCCAAATGCCTACACGGAGCCAAACGCTACTGGGAGAGAACTTTAATTTCTAACCAATAGTTGCTATTTCACATGCGATGGTGGCGCCATCTTGCTAGAGAAGAAAAAAATGTCCTCCTCCAAGATGGCGCCGCCTGCGCAGTAGCAGCTATCGGCGATCACCTCTGTATACACCGATAGCTGCTACTACCCAGGTGCAGCGGGTGCCATTTTAAAATGGATTTTTTTATACTCCTCAGGAAAACATAAAGCACATGTCATGATCCAGGATGGGGTTTTGCTTTGGCCCGTCATGGTCTGAATGGGGTTAATTATTCCGCCTCTCCCTGGCAGAGGGCAGCTATTTAATGCTCACTGGACCTAGGTCCGGTGTCAGTTATACTCCTGCCCCCGGCTGAGTTAGTTGACCTTGTGCGTACGTGTGCCTTGTGCCTGATATCTTGCTTGCCTGTTTGGTTTTTGATTCGGTTCTGTCCCTGTTTCGAGTTCTGCCTGTCCATCTTGCACTGCGCTACCTCTCATGTATGACTCTCTGCTTGTGACCTGACCTCTCTGCTCGTCCCCTTGGTACCGCGTCGCCCTCTTGTGTATGACCTTTGGCTTTATCCTACCTACCGTCTGTTTACCCCTTCTGTACCTCGCTGTCCGTACTGTGAGCGACCTCCGTTTTGCCTGACTCTGAGTTTGCTGTCTTCTGTGAAAGCAGAACGCTAAGCCCCACCCCCTTGCAGTCACATGACCGTAGGTCCCGTGCCGGCTTGCTAAAATTCATCACTAAGGTCCTGTGCACCTATACTTTCTGGCTATTCTGGTCCCCAGGGGTCCCTACAGTGCGGGTGAGTCCCTGCTCAGTAGAGGCTGTACGCCAGCGCTGTCAGGATCCTGATAGCACATTTATTAACTGACCACTAAACATGCAATTATGCTACAGAGCAGGTGCCAAGGCCGGGGCCTGCCTGAGTTTTTTTTTTTTTTTAAAGAAACTACAGATATTCATTATGCAAACTAGGGGGCAGTTCAGTGAGGAATCAGTGACCTGTCAGTAGTCTGTATTATGAATACCTAATCAGAGAAGCATATGAAGACCCCCCAGACCCTCCCACAGACCCCTCCTCCAGGTCCGCTCCAGAGCACGAGCATATCGTTAAAACTGAAAATAAAGATTAAACAACCACAAGACGGATTTCATCAACCAAGGTAACCAGTAGAGTTGAGCAAAACAGGTTGGCCAGATTCATAAGTTGCCGACTTATGCAAAAGTCAGGTTTCGCAAAGCGAAACCCGACCACAGCGTGAAGTCGGCTATGCGGTTGTTGACCTGAGCGCCAAAGTCGGTTTTCCCAGAATGCCTGCACATGACTTTTTTTCAGCCAATGAGCAAGGACGTACACTGTGAGCAACGAGATGACATGTGCAGCGTCCGGGGAGAGAGAGAGAAAGAGAGAGAGAGAGATTTTGCCGCCTCTAGGGTTAAAATTCATGCCAGCGAAAATCTTTAAAAAAGCGGTCTGGCATGTAGGTGTGTTTACTGTAGTCCACTCACTGCCGACTTTTATTCCCCATTGACTTGCATTGGGTTTCGTGTTTCAGTCGGACATCCGACTTTTCACGATAGTTGGCCGATTTCGTTCAACTCGACTTTTGAGAAAATCGGGTTTCATGAAACCCGACTCGACCCTAAAAAAGGCAAAGTTGCTCATCCTTAGTAACCAGTATAATGGCGCAAACCTAACACTGTCTGTAGGTTACTGCGCACAATCCTGCTGACAGGATCCCTTTAAAGAGAATCTGTCACAAAGTTTTTGCTGCCAAATCTGAGAGTTGCAGAGTGTAGGGATAGAGACCTTGATTCCAGCCATATATCAATTACTGGGTTGTTCATTGTAGTTTTGATAAAATCAGCTTTGTCACTAGAGGACTAGTAAACATGCTGCCATGTAGTCCTTCATATTCATCAGGGCTGACTCTGCCCACCCCAGGTCTACAATTCTGAGGATCCTGTTGGAATATGTTTGGTGCAACAACTCCATTCCTGTCTATGAGTGTTTAGTTGCTAGATTTGTATGCTGTTTATAAAGTTAGAAAAAAAAACCTCCCAGAGGCTCACACAGGGAGAACATGTGACTGTATTTCCAAATGATTTTTTCCTGATCTATTAAGCATATTTTTCCTTATTGTTCCTGAATAAAGAAGCTCTGTTGTCACACGCTTGGAGAGTATCCTGAGTAATCCGCTGCCAACAGGTTATGGGCCCAGAGTGACACAGAACCACAGAGTAACACAGCAACAGATGCCCAGAGCAAAAGCAGCACAGAGCAACAGAGAAGATATGCACTAGCAGCAATCCTGTCAAGTTCTCAGTGCCAAGCCTCACTAACCAGAACTATCTGTTAGGGTTGGTGGAACGCACCAAATGAAATATAATAATAAGGTGCGTTCGCAACCCGGGGTCCACCGTGCAGAGATGGAATCTGCTGCTAGGTAATGGTGGAACAAGATGGCGGTTGAACGCCGAAAACACGCAGGTTAGATGTCACCTGCTGTGAACATTGGCAAACTCTTACTTCACAGAGCCACAGCAATAGAACGCTGTTCCCTGTTAATTGTCAGAGGCCTCAGCTGATATGGTGCGAGTGAGGTCTCTAGGCTCAACCCCTAGAATGCGGGGGCTCGAGTCTGACCGGACCCACAATGCGCACGGCATCGCACAAGCGATGCCACTACTTGGAGCTGATGCTAGACACTGACTCTGCCTCATACCTGCACTAACTGGCAAGGCTGAACAACTCATGCATACCAAGGGTAGGGGTTTCATAATGAGTCAGTCACCAGAGACAATCATACGTGCATACAACACACACCACATGGTGTATACTAGCGCACGGCCGTGCGGCTGTGAAATCCTTTTCTAGATCCCAGTCTGCCAGGACCTTGCTAGTGGACCAATCCGGGCTCGCGTGAGGGCCTGAGCAGCTGACCAGCAACCACCAATGAGAGGTTGCCACCTCACGAGCATGCTCAGTAGGGCGAAACCTGGACTTAGTCTGAGGAATGACTGCTCACTGCCATTTGCTGCTGATTGCTATAGCTGAACCTGGAGAGGCAGCAGCAATCAATCGCACAGCACGGGTTTGAGCAATACGCTGAGACCGATGTCTCTGCTGAGCAAGATCCGCTGTGGCCGAGACTGAATGGGAGACTGCAGGAGAAGACATGGCTTGGGATTCCTTCTGTGCAGAGGGAGAATCCCGGTGCTTAAAACTACCAGTCCTGGAAATTCAAGGTGAAGATGCTGCTCATAAGCGAAAGTACGTGGAAATATACTCAGGAACAAGTGCCTCATCCATTACCAGATGATTGGCTAGAGAAGGATCAGAAAGCACAAAGCAACTGCAAAGGAGATGTGGGATGAGTTACAGAAAATGCATGTAAGATCAAATCTCAGCAATAAGCTTTATCTCATGAGAAAGCTGTATCAGTCTAAGCTAAATGATGGACAGAATATGCAGAACCAGGGTCAGTTTGGCAATTCTGGCAAATGCCAGAAGGACCTGTCTGGTCATGGGCTGCCTTGTCTGCTAACAGAATCAATATTCTCAAGACACCTATTCTGTTAACAGTTGTGACAAAGCACAAAGTCGCTGACTTCATCACTTACACCAGAAGGCCATTGGTGTCATTAACAATATTGGTCTTACGGCAAATCTTGCTTTCCTCCATCCAGGGTAATATTAGTAATATATCCCATCTGGTGCTTTGGGACAGGGACAGCATGGGCCTGTGTGATTTCAAATGCCAGGGCTGAATTTCAGTCCCAATCCGTACCTGTGCAGAACTATATAAGAAATACCCTAAAGATTTTGGAGCATCACAGGGGCATTGGAGAAAAAACTAAAGATTTTCATGTTGCTGCACTTCTATTAAGTGGTCTTCCAGAGCATTATGACATACTAGTGACTGCACCAGATGCAGGGCCAGATGATGAGCTGACATTAGAGTATGTTAAAGGCAAACTTGTGAATGAATTCAAGAGAAAAACTCAGCATGTAAGCCACAGTAATGAATCCAGAGCAGAAACAGCATTAAAGACATAGGATTTCCCTAAATATAAGAGCAATCTAAGAGAAACTTGTGAATGTTTTGTCTGTAAAAAGCAGACTGCAGAATTTGGAAAGCAAGAATGAGTCAGCTTAAAAGGCAGAACAGCCATCAAAGGGTTAAAATAACTGTAAAGGAAGTTTCTGCATGTGTTGAAGCTGCATTTAATGCCAGTACAGGCCCATCTGCAAAGCCTATATGGTGTATAGATTCTGGTGAAAGCAGTCACATATGACAAATAACAAGTATTTCTTCACTGACCTTAAGGCAAGCAAGTCAGAAAAGGTCATCTTACCTAATGGTCACTATATGACTTCAGAAGGAGTAGGACACGGCTACCTCCATTGTCCAGTTTCCTCATCACAAAGCAGAAAGATCCCAATAAGGGATGTTCTCTATGTTCCCAGCCTTGAAAGCAATCTCCTGTCAGTAAAGAAGCTCACGCAAAAGGGGAATGTAGTTACTTTTAGAGGTAACAGCTGCATTATGTCAAAGAAGGGTCACACTCTTGCAGAAGGAAAAATCCAACATGAACTTTATCGGTTAAAATGCAAAGAAAGAGTGTACAATGCTAGACAAGATCTACATAAGAACTGTATCTATGTATGGCACAGAAGTCTTGGGCACAGAGACCAGGAAGCAGTAAGGAAACTAGCTCAGCTTGCAAATGGTATTGAAATCAACCAGTGTAGTCAAATGATGAAGTGCACTAGCTGTCTTAAAGGGAAAATGTCCAGAAAATCCTTTCCTAAAATAAGCACCACTAGATCTGCACAGCCACTGGATCTTATATGTACCAATGTATGCGGTCCAATGAGTGTTCAAACTCCTAGCAAGAAGAGATATTTTCTCACATTTGGTGATGACTACTCCAGATATACAGTTGCCTACCTGCTTCACAGTAAGGATGTAGTTCCACAGAAACTTGAAGAATATCTTGGTGTAGTGTTTAACAAATTTGGAAGAATGCCAAAAGCCCTGTGTGCAGATAATTGAACCGAATATACAAGTGGTAAGGTGCAAACTATTTTGAAAAAGGATGGAATCGTGTTCCAGACTACCATTCCATACAACCCAGAACAAAATGGCAATGCAGAGAGAAAAAAACATACTCTCTGTGAAAGTGGAAGAAGTATGTTGTTTGATGCGAATCTACCTACAAAGTATTGGGGAGAAGCTATTATGACAGCTTGCTATCTTCAAAACAGAGTGCCAGGTAAAGCCACAAATAAAACTCCATATGAGCTATGGAACTGCAAGAAGTCTAACTTGATGCACCTCAGGATATTTGGAAGCAAAACATTTTTGTATGTTCCCAAAGAAAAATGTTTCAAGTGGGAATCACATGTAAAGCAAGGAGTCCTGGTGGGCTATAGCAAAACTCAAAAGGGATACAGAATCTTGTACCCAGAGACCAACACAGTAACAATCAGCAGAGATGTAGTGATTGATGAAAACTCTGTGTCGCTCAAATTCCCTGAAGTTACACCAGTTATTCAACCTAAGAAGCAAGAACAAGAATCCCAATCACTAAACCCAGAATCCGAAAAGGAAAACACTGAAATATGGATAAGCTCTGATGCCACCAAGTAAGACACAGAAGAACCAAGTCAACCTCCAGCCGGGAGATCAGAGAGGCCAAACAAAGGTATCCCAGCTTGATGCCTTTCTTATATGGTCAGAACACTTCCTGAACCAGAGCCACAATCATGGCAAGTGATGCAAAAACTGCCTGTTCACGAAAAGCAGAAGTGGATAAATGCCAGAAGGAGAAGATCTGCTACCCAGCAATGAGAGTTAAGGTCCCGTCACACATAACGACTCACCACCAGCGATCCTGACAATGATATTAACTTGTCAGGATCGCTGGTGTGTCGCTACATGATCACTGGTGAGCTGCCAAACAGGCAGATCTCAGCAGCGATCAGGACAGTGACACGCGGGTAATAAGCGACGCACGTCATTTAGTTACCCGCAGTGTACGTTAAGATACCAGCGCGCTGGTGCAAGAAGCTGGTAACCAAGGTAAACATCGGGTTTCTAAGCGCTGCGTGGCACTTAGAAACCAGATGTTTACCTTGGTTAGCAGCTCCATGCACCAGCGCGCTGGTATCTAACGTACACATCAGGTTTCTAAGCGCCACGCGGCGCTTATAAACCCGCTGTTTACCTTGGTTACCAGGCTCCAGCTCACTGATCGCTGGTCTCCCGCCTGCCACATGCAGCGATGCGTGCTGGCCAGCGGGAGACCAACAATCAAAAAAATGTCCAGGCCATTCAAGAACGATCAGCGATACCCGGCAGGTGAGATCACTGTGTGTGACGGGGGCTTTACAGACAAGCAGTGGGGGCACTTCTGTACATACGAACCACAACTCGTCCGGATATCACAGCCACAGTTGGAATTCTCTACTGATGTGTAAGCAAGCCACGCCAAAGAGACTGGAATGCAATTAAGAGAATTCTTCAATATCTTAAAGAAACTCAAAGGCTAAATCTTAAGACATCTGCATTAGGAGATCTCACTCTCAAAGTTTATGTGGATGCAGATTGGGCTGGAGATTCAAGTGATTGGAAATCAACAAGTGGTTACTTGTTCAAGATAGGAGAAAATTCAATTTCTTGGTCCAACAGAAAACAAGTACCAGTCGCCTTATCTTCTACAGAAGCAGAATATATGTCTGCTGCTTATGCAAGTCAAGAAGTAATTTGGTTGAAACAACTTTTGAAAGATTTCGGCAAACCATTAGCTCAACCAACAGTTATCTATGAGGACAACTAAGGATGCATTAAACTTACCAGCAGTGAGAAGATTAGTGCAAGTACTAAGCGCTTTGATGTAAAACATCACCACTTACATGACTTAGTGGAACGTGGTGTACTCAAGTTTGTTTATTGAGAGTCTGACAAGATCATAGCTGATGGTATGAGAAAGCCATTATCAAGAGCATGTGACTGTATTTCTTGTTTTCCTGTGTCTGTGTATGAGAGAAGCTGCCTGCTGTAGATGCTGCACAGATAGAGACACACAAATGATTTATTCCTGATCTATTAAGCATATGGTTCCTGATTGTTCCGGAATAAAGAAGCTCTGTTTTCACACGCTTGGAGAGTATCCTGAAAAATCTGCTGCCAACAGATCCCAATCGGTCAGTTTTGAGAGCTAAAAGGATATGTTCTGATGAAAATTCCTTTGAGGTACAGTCTGTAGACTTGGCTCGCAGGTTTCACGAACGTGGGTATAGCAACATGTTAATTAGACACGATTTTAATAGAGCCACTAAAACTACTAGAAATTAATTATTACATGGAGTTAATAACAAGAAGAAAGCAATGAATGACAAAGAGCAGGTATGTTTTATCTGTGTGTACAACACATAATGGCAAAAATTAATGGCTATCATCAAAAAACATTGGGGCATCCTTCTGACTGCAGCGCCCACATGTCTGCCTGCAGTAGCTCTCTCCCTGCAGAGACATCAGCGTACTCACCGCCAAGGCTCCCTTCCTACTCCTTCTGGGTCTGCTGCTGCCTGGGGTGCACGCACTCCTAACAGATCTGCAGGCACTGTGCTTAGAATGCATGTGCGCACACTTACTCTTCCTTAATGGGGCTGCGAGCATTCCTCTAAAGTGTCCTCAGCCAATAGCTGGAGGTCACTTACTATTTAAACCACCTCCTTCAACATGGAGGTGCCTGTGCAATGTTTTGAGTTTGTTCCTAACACGCTTGTCAGTTCTCAGGTCCCTGTACTAAGCATCTCAGCCAGCTGCACCTGCTAGTGCTCACCTCAACAGCAGCAGAGCCAGCTGCACCCACCAGTGCTCACCTCAATGGCAGCAGAGCCAGCTGCACCTGCCAGTGCTCATCTCTCCGTCAGACTGTCTTGTATGCACCTGTGGTTCCTGTCACCTCTACCTGCCTGCATCTGTTGGACATTCCCCTGGGCCATTCCAGCTATCGGCTCCTAGGGGGTCAGTCACCATCTACCCAAGCTCAGTCCTGTAGTAGCACCTAGATCAATTCCCTTGGCTCTCCACAGACTGCTGTGTCATTAGCTGCTGCATGTCCATGGTCGTGTAAGAGGGTGAACTGTGATTACACCAGGAGAGCACTAGGACCCAGTGGTGTTTGCCGGCTGCAGCTAAGAGCAGGTGCTGCGAGTGCCCGGGAATCTGTGTTTGCTGGGGGTGGGGCCTGGTGTTGCCTGTCTAGAGCTGTAAAGGAAGCTTCCAGAAGAAGAAGAGAGACTGCCCTGAGAGACACTGTGTGTGGAGCAGCTTGAGAGAAGCAAAGAGATTGAACGCTGTAAGAGACTGTGCACTGCAACCTTTCATCTTGGGAGCCTGAGACCTTGCTGTGGAACTAAGAATGACTGTTCCTGAGAGCTGTGTGACTGTGGAGCTCTGTTGAGTCCTTGTTATGATGAGCTGAGAAGCAATATTGGACATACATTTTATACAGAAACAGGCGTATTGTGTCTAGGAGAATTCTTGAGGACTACAGGAGGAGAGGCGGCATCTTGAGGCTACAGAACTATAAGTCTCCCGGAGTTTGGGCTCAGCACCGGCCGACAAGACGAGAAACCTTGTGTTGCTGCAGCTTATTGGTGCCGAAGATTTGGGACTAGCTACAGCCTATGCAATCTATATGCCTGAGAGGAGACTCACCTCAGGTTAACCCCTTTCTGACATCTGACGTACTATCCCGTCCAGATGCCCTGGGTCCGTATGCCCATGGATGGGATAGTACGTCATAGCGATCAGCTGTGCTCACAGGAGGAGCACAGTTGATTGTGGCCAGGTGTCAGCTGATTATCACAACTAACACCCAGCACTATGTGCTAGGAGCGGTCATGGACCGCCCCCGGCACATTAACCCCTGGCACACTGTGATCAAACATGAACGCAGTGTACTGGGGCATAGGGAAGAATCACGCAGGGAGGGGCTCTGATGTCAGCGGTAGTCAGTGAGGCTGCGCGAAGTCCCTGGCTGACCTGAGGTGAACTGATGAGCGTGGGAAAAAGTTCAGAAACTTTCACACACTTATTTAGTTCATCTCTGGTCAACCGGTGAGGCTGCACAGAGATGAATTAATTCATTCATTCGTCAGTGGTTTACAGTGGGGCCGGTCTCTTTAGTCCCTGCTGTAAACTAGTTAACCCCTTCTGATGGATTGCAGTGGGGGACCTGACTGAACAGCAGAGAGGTATGTATACTGTTGTTTTTTTATTTTATTTTTTTACAGAACCATGGCTTTTTTGGGATTAGCAGATTAATAAATGTGGTCAAAAACTTGGTGTGATTATTTAATTAAAATAATTTTTAATTAATGTGTGTTTTTTTAACCCTTTACTATTCTAGGGTTAATAATGGAGAGGTGTCTTATTGACACCTCACCATTATTAACCTGGCTTAATGTCACCTTTCAATTGCAAGGTGACATTAACCAATTATTATTAACCCATTAGCATCTTATAGATGTGCCTTTTCTGGGGTGGCTGGGGGCAGATTTTTTTTAGCCGGGGGGCAAATACAATGGTACCTCTCTAGGCTATTAATATCTGCCCTCACTCACTGGCTTTCCCTCTCTGGTGGAGAAATTACCGCGGGAGCCCACGCAATTTTTTTCCAATGAATTAACCCCTTAATTTAACACCTACATGTCCCAAATTTTATACACATACCCTAATCTAGTTATTAGTCAAAGACATATAAAAAAAACTAAATGAAATGAAATGGTTTACTGTATGTAAACTATGTGTCATTTCATGTAGGGTTTTGTAATGATTTTACAGAAGCCAGCAATTGATTTAGCGGCTATTCTGCTATGTAGAACTCTATGAAATATAAATAAATATACAATATATATATGTGTGTCTCAATGACATGTATATATATACAGTGGGGAAAAAAAGTATTTAGTCAGTCAGCAATAGTGCAAGTTCCACCACTTAAAAAGATGAGAGGCGTCTGTAATTTACATCATAGGTAGACCTCAACTATGGGAGACAAACTGAGAAAAAAAAATCCAGAAAATCACATTGTCTGTTTTTTTTTCATTTTATTTGCATATTATGGTGGAAAATAAGTATTTGGTCAGAAACAAAATTTCATCTCAATACTTTGTGATATATCCTTTGTTGGCAATGACAGAGGTCAAACGTTTTCTGTAAGTCTTCACAAGGTTGCCACACACTGTTGTTGGTATGTTGGCCCATTCCTC
The DNA here is from genome assembly GCF_039654945.1 of Dendrobates tinctorius. Taxonomy (NCBI): domain Eukaryota; kingdom Metazoa; phylum Chordata; class Amphibia; order Anura; family Dendrobatidae; genus Dendrobates; species Dendrobates tinctorius. The sequence goes on from NW_027361714.1 coordinate 61,320,743, forward strand.
CATGCAGATCTCCTCTAGAGCAGTGATGTTTTTGGCTTTTCGCTTGGCAACACGGACTTTCAACTCCCTCCAAAGGTTTTCTATAGGGTTGAGATCTGGAGACTGGCTAGGCCACTCCAGGACCTTGAAATGCTTCTTACGAAGCCACTCCTTCGTTGCCCTGGCGGTGTGCTTTGGATCATTGTCATGTTGAAAGGCCCAGCCACTTTTCATCTTCAATGCCCTTGCTGATGGAAGGAGGTTTGCACTCAAAATCTCACGATACATGGCCCCATTCATTCTTTCATGTACCCGGATCAGTCGTCCTGGCCCCTTTGCAGAGAAACAGCCCCAAAGCATGATGTTTCCACCACCATGCTTTACAGTAGGTATGGTGTTTGATGGATGCAACTCAGTATTCTTTTTCCTCCAAACACGAAAAGTTGTGTTTCTACCAAACAGTTCCAGTTTGGTTTCATCAGACCATAGGACATTCTCCCAAAACTCCTCTGGATCATTCAAATGCTCTCTAGCAAACTTCAGACGGGCCCGGACATGTACAGGCTTAAGCAGTGGGACACGTCTGGCACTGCAGGATCTGAGTCCATGGTGGCGTAGTGTGTAACTTATGGTAGGCCTTGTTACATTGGTCCCAGCTCTCTGCAGTTCATTCACTAGGTCCCCCCGCGTGGTTCTGGGATTTTTGCTCACCGTTCTTGTGATCATTCTGACCCCACGGGGTGGGATTATGCGTGGAGCACCAGATCGAGGGAGATTATCAGTGGTCTTGTATGTCTTCCATTTTCTAATTATTGCTCCCACAGTTGATTTCTTCACTCCAAGCTGGTTGGCTATTGCAGATTCAGTCTTCCCAGCCTGGTGCAGGGCTACAATTTTGTTTCTGGTGTCCTTTGACAGCTCTTTGGTCTTCACCATAGTGGAGTTTGGAGTCAGACTGTTTGAGGGTGTGCACAGGTGTCTTTTTATACTGATAACAAGTTTAAACAGGTGCCATTACTACAGGTAATGAGTGGAGGAAAGAGGAGACTCTTAAAGAAGAAGTTACAGGTCTGTGAGAGCCAGAAATCTTGATTGCTTGTTTCTGACCAAATACTTATTTTCCACCATAATATGCAAATAAAATGAAAAACAAACAAACAATGTGATTTTCTGGATTTTTTTTTCTCAGTTTGTCTCCCATAGTTGAGGTCTACCTATGATGTAAATTACAGACGCCTCTCATCTTTTTAAGTGGTGGAACTTGCACTATTGCTGACTGACTAAATACTTTTTTTCCCCACTGTATATATATATATATATATATATATATATATATATATATGTGTATATATCTATTCTTTCTATTCTATATTAAACATGTCAGTGTGATTATACTGTATCGCAAAATGAGTTGCTGGCTTTAGTTAAAGGACACCGGTGCTTATTTCTCGCAAGTCACACTTGTGGTCAGTGTGTAATGCGATTTTTTTCTCGCACCCATAGACTTGCTTGGCGAGTCAGGGCCGATAATCTGTGACAATCGCAGCATGCTGCAATTTTCTCAGTCTGATTAAAACGGGCTAGAAAAAAATCGGATGATGGGAGCTGCCCCATAGATTAATATTGGGACGAGTGCAATGCAATTTTTTATCGCATTGCACTCATCCATTTTTCTCGATAGTGTGACTCTGGCCTAACCCTTATGGGTCATCGGTGTGTCACGAGTGTGGAGATCTCCTGGGAGATCTGGGGTTAGAAAGTACAGTTGTGCTCAAACATTTACATATCCCAGCAGAATTTTTACTTTCTTGGCCTTTTTTCAGAGAATATGAACGATAACACAAAAACTTTTTCTCCACTCATGGTTAGTGGTTGGGTGAAGCCATTTGTCATCAAATTACTGTGTTTTCTCTTTTTAACCCCTTAGTTATGGAGCCAATTTTCAGCTTAATGACCAGGCCAATTTTTACAATTTTGACCGCTGTCACTTTATGAGGTTATAACTCTGGAAAACTTTAAAAGATCCTGCTGATTATGAGTTTGTTTTTCATGACATATTTTACTTCACGTAAGTGGTAAAATTTCTTCAGTATGACTTGCGTTTATATATGAAAAAACGGTAATATGGCGAAAATGTTTAAAATTTTGCAGTTTTCAAATTTTAATTTTTATGCCCTTAAATCAGAGAGATATGTCACAAAAATGGTTAATAAATAATATTTCCCACATGTCTGCTTTACATCAGCACAATTTTGGAACCAAAATTTTTTTTGTTAGGAAGTTATAAGGGTTAAAAGTTGACCAGCGATTTCTCAATTTTACAACAAAATTTACAAAACCATTTTTTCTAGGGACCACATCACATTTGAAGTCTCTTTGAGAGGTCAATATGACAGAAAATACCCAAAAGTGACACAATTCTAACAACTGCACCCCTCAAGGTGCTCAAAACCACATTCAAGAGGTTTATTAACCCTTTGCGTGCTTCACAGGAACTGAAACAATGTGGAAGGAAAAAAATTAACATTTAACTTTTTTTTACAAACATTTTACTTCAGAACCAATTTTTTTTATTTTCACAAGTGTAAAAAGTGAAAATGAACCAGAAAATTTGTGCAATTTCTCCTGAATACGCCGATACCCTATATGTGGGGGTGAACTGTTATGAATGAGTCACCGTAGGAGGCAAAAACAGAAATACTAGCTAAGTCCAGAAAACCAGAGAAGTTGGCAGCTATTGGATTGCAGACCCCTGAACCTATCAACAACAACTAGCAGTAGCCGTGGGGGGTTCCTACGGTGCCCTAGACCCCTCGATCACAGCCGGAGAACTACATAGTCTAAAGACAGAAAGGGAAATCTAAACTGCCCCAGAGCAGACCCCAAAGCAATAGGCAGCCCCCAACATATAATGACGGTGAAGCAAGATGAAAAAACACTCACACAGAAAGAAAGATAGGCTGAGCAAATGATGGGGCCCAAGCTAACTAAATAGGACAGGAAAGGAAAGCTGCTGTCTGCAATCCGCCAAAAACCCTATCAAAACAAGGGCCAACAGGCTGATAGGGAAAAAGGCCCTGAAGACGCTAGGCTTCAAAAAGACTATATCAGCACTCGGGTATTTTCTGAAGACAGAGCAAAAAGGAATTCAACTCACCCCAGCAGGGAATGGCAGAAATTCAGAAAAACAAGGCAAAACAAAACAAAACACAAATGCAAAAAGCAGTGCAGAAAACTTAGCTTTTGAGGAGCAGGAATCAGACTGGTCTCCTAGAATCCCTCAGAGAGATCACCAGCAAGGCAGAAGGGCGTCGGCTGCCTTATATCCAGTCAGCAATTCCCGTCACCCAGTCATCATCATCAAACCCAGGTGTTTGGTAATCAGCCTCACTACCTTCCTTCACCAGAAGAGGGAGTTCATCAGACCTCAATGGTGAAGGGGAAAATGAACTCACAACAGTAAACCACTGTTTGGGCACATGGCAGGGCTTGGAACGGAAGGAGCGCAGTTTGACATTTTCAATGCAGAATTGGCTGGAATTGAGATCGGACGCCGTGTTGCGTTTGGAGAGCCCCTGATGAGCCTAAACAGTGGAAACCCCCAACAAGTGACCCCATTTTGGAAACTAGACCCCTTAAGGAACTTATCTTGATGTATGGTGAGCACTTTGAACCTCCAAGTGGTTTACAGAAGTTTATACCGTGGAGCCGTGAAAATAAAAAATCATTTTTTTCCACAAAAATGATCTTTTCGCCCCCCAAATTTTTATTTTTACAAGGGTAACAGGAGAAATTAGACCACCAAAGTTGTTGTGCAATTTGTCCTCAGTACGCCCATACCACATATGTAGAGGTAAACCACTGTTTGGGCGCACGACATAGCTCAGAAGGGAAGGAGCGCCGTTTGACTTTTTCAATGCAGAATTGGCTGGAATTGAGATTTGACGCCATGTCGCGTTTTCAGAGCCCCTGATGTGCCTAAACAGTAGAAACCCACCACAAATGAACCCATTTTGGAAACTAGACCCCCCAAGGAACTTATCTAGATGTGTGGTAAGCACTTTGAACCACAAAGTGCTTCACAGAAGTTTATAATGCAGAGCAGTGAAAATAAAAAAATCATTTTTTTCCTCAAAAATGATTTTTTAGCCCATTATTTTTTATTTTACCAAGGGTAACAGGAGAAATTGGACTACAAAAGTTGTTTTGCAATTTGTCCTCCTGAGTACGCTTAAACCCCATATGTGGTGGGGAACCACTGTTTGGGTACATGGGAAAGCTCAGAAGGAAAGGAGCGCCATTTTGGAATGCAGACTTTGATGGAATGTTCTGCGGGCGTCATGTTGCATTTACAGAGCCCCAATGTGCCTAAACAGTAGAAACCCCCCTCAAGTGACCCCATTTTGGAAACTAGACCCCCCAAGGAGCTTATCTAGGTGTGTGGAGAGTACTTTGAACTCCCAAGTGCTTCACAGAAGTTTACAACGCAGAGACGTGAAAATAAAAAAATCATTTTTTTCTTCAAAAATGATTTTTTTTAGCCCACAATTTTTTTTTATTTTCACAAGGGTAACAGAAGAAATTGGACCACAAAAGTTGTGAGCTTATCTAGATGTGTGGTGAGCACTTTGAACATACAATACATACATATAACATACATTACAGACAGTACATACAACATATAACACAGAGTATATACTCACCAATCCCCAAAGCCCTCGATCTGTAATAAAAATAATAAACCAACCTATACAGTACCTTTCCACCATAGTCCAATTAGTAATGAGTGTCCCACGACGATCTCCCATGAACTGACAGGCGGAGGTAATCCTATGAGATGTATCCCTCTGCCACTGCCGGGAGAGAGGTCACCTGAGTTCATTCTCTCACCGGCAGCGCTGTGTGAGAAAATTCCCACACAGCATTGCCATAAAGTGAGAGCCTGAACTCAGGTAACATCTTCAGTGATGCACTGCAGGAGCCATTATCTCCTTTCAGTGCATTGTGGGAGGCCCTGTAGAGCAGTGACATTGCCCAATGTCACTGTTCTATAGGGGAGATCATTGTGGGACACTCGCTGATAATTGGACTACGTCGGAACAGGGTGTATACTATTGGTTTATTATTTTTTATTTTTTGCAGGTGATCGAGGGCATCGGGTAATTAGGCGTGGTTGTAAGGATTGTGAAATTAAGAATATTTTAATACTTTTTCTGGCTGTGTGTGTCTTTATTTAACTCTTTCACAACTATACGATTAGTAATGGATAGGCGTCTTATTGACGCCATTAACCCCTTATTACCTCATATGCCACCGCTACATGGTAGTAGGAAGAGAGAGGCTAAGCGCCGGAATTGGCGCATCTTACAAATGTGTCATTTCTGTGGCGGCTGCGGGCTGGTGTTTGTAGCCGGGGGGGCAATATCCATGGTCCCTTCCTAGGCTATGAATATCAGCCCGCAGCTGTCTGCATAGCTTTTCTGGCTATTAATAATAGGGGGACCCCACATCATTTTTTGGGGGCCCCCCCTATTTTAATAGCCAGTAAAGGCTATGCAGACAGCTGCGGGTTGATATTAATAGCTTGGGAAGATCCATGGGTATTACCCCCTTCCCAGGCTATAAACATGGGCCCCCAATCGCTGGCTTTCCCTCTCTGGACTGGAAAATTGCACGGGAGCCCACACAATTTTTTTTCCCTTTTTTTAAATTAAACAGATCATGCGTTTAAGACTGGGGTCACACTTGCGAGAAACTCACAAGAGTCTCACACCTTAGTACCCGGCACTGCTGCTGGCACTCGGTACTGGAGTGTGCGGCTGCATGTATTTCTATGCAGCTGAATGCTCTGGTCCGAGTGCCGGCGAGACTCGTGCGAGTTTCTTGCAAGTGTGACCGCGGCCTAAAGCAGATTTTTTCTATCTATAGATATATCTATCTATAGATAGATATATCTACCTATCTATCTATAGATAGATAGACATATCTATAGACAGATATATCTATAGATAGATATGTCTATCTATCTATAGATATGTCTATCTATCTATAGATATATCTATCTATAGATATGTCTATCTATCTATCTATAGTTCTATCTATCTATTATCTATCTATCTATCTATCTATCGGTATACCTATCTATAGATATACCTATCTATCTATCTACCCCTATCTTTGACCCCTGGACAAAGTATTTCCGTGCGAAATGCGCGTCGGGTGTGGTGGGCTCCCGGGTGTTTAAGGTAACTATATCAGAATAATATGCGGGTTATAAATTTTGCTTAATTACCATTATGTATATGAACTATCATGCTATAAAAGGGTCAGTATTGATTGTATGACCATATTGGCACTAGATATTATAGTCTTTCTCTTCTTGTTTACACTATACTAGTATCATTGGATATATACAGTGGGGCAAAAAAGTATTTAGTCAGTCAGCAATAGTGCAAGTTCCACCACTTAAAAAGATGAGAGGCGTCTGTAATTTACATCATAGGTAGACCTCAACTATGTGAGACAAACTGAGAAAAAAAATCCAGAAAATCACATTGTCTGTTTTTTTTCATTTTATTTGCATATTATGGTGGAAAATAAGTATTTGGTCAGAAACAAAATTTCATCTCAATACTTTGTGATATATCCTTTGTTGGCAATGACAGAGGTCAAACGTTTTCTGTAAGTCTTCACAAGGTTGCCACACACTGTTGTTGGTATGTTGGCCCATTCCTCCATGCAGATCTCCTCTAGAGCAGTGATGTTTTTGGCTTTTTGCTTAGCAACACGGACTTTCAACTCCCTCCAAAGGTTTTCTATAGGGTTGAGATCTGGAGACTGGCTAGGCCACTCCAGGACTTTGAAATGCTTCTTACGAAGCCACTCCTTCGTTGCCCTGGTGGTGTGCTTTGGATCATTGTCATGTTGAAAGACCCAGCCACGTTTCATCTTCAATGCCCTTGCTGATGGAAGGAGGTTTGCACTCAAAATCTCACGATACATGGCCCCATTCATTCTTTCATGTACCCGGATCAGTCGTCCTGGCCCCTTTGCAGAGAAACAGCCCCAAAGCATGATGTTTCCACCACCATGCTTTATAGTAGGTATGGTGTTTGCTGGATGCAACTCAGTATTCTTTTTCCTCCAAACACGACAAGTTGTGTTTCTACCAAACAGTTCCAGTTTGGTTTCATCAGACCATAGGACATTCTCCCAAAACTCCTCTGGATCATCCAAATGCTCTCTAGCAAACTTCAGACGGGCCCGGACATGTACAGGCTTAAGCAGTGGGACACGTCTGGCACTGCAGGATCTGAGTCCATGGTGGCGTAGTGTGTTACTTATGGTAGGCCTTGTTACATTGGTCCCAGCTCTCTGCAGTTCATTCACTAGGTCCCCCCGCGTGGTTCTGGGATTTTTGCTCACCGTTCTTGTGATCATTCTGACCCCACGGGGTGGGATTTTGCATGGAGCACCAGATCGAGGGAGATTATCAGTGGTCTTGTATGTCTTCCATTTTCTAATTATTGCTCCCACAGTTGATTTCTTCACTCCAAGCTGGTTGGCTATTGCAGATTCAGTCTTCCCAGCCTGGTGCAGGGCTACAATTTTGTTTCTGGTGTCCTTTGACAGCTCTTTGGTCTTCACCATAGTGGAGTTTGGAGTCAGACTGTTTGAGGGTGTGCACAGGTGTCTTTTTATACTGATAACAAGTTTAAACAGGTGCCATTACTACAGGTAATGAGTGGAGGAAAGAGGAGACTCTTAAAGAAGAAGTTACAGGTCTGTGAGAGCCAGAAATCTTGATTGCTTGTTTCTGACCAAATACTTATTTTCCACCATAATATGCAAATAAAATGAAAAAAAAAAACCAGACAATGTGATTTTCTGGATTTTTTTTTCTCAGTTTGTCTCCCATAGTTGAGGTCTACCTATGATGTAAATTACAGACGCCTCTCATCTTTTTAAGTGGTGGAACTTGCACTATTGCTGACTGACTAAATACTTTTTTACCCCACTGTGTGTGTATATATATATATATATATATATATACACCTCGTTTTGTACCTATTAGATGCACTTGTATTTGTATAGAGCTGTGAGTTGGATTTACTATTGAAGGTGTACTGCAATGGTAGTGCCAATACTATGGACTGCTTATAACTTTATTGTATGGGTATCTGTTTTTTGTGCCTGTGTTATAGCAATATGGAATTATTTATGATATCACCCAGGGGACCCACCTATTGATATTGTACCTGTGGTAGCTTTCCTATTTTTAAGAAAAATTTTAATGAGTTATTAATAAAAAATATTTTTTATTATTTTTTGCAGTATCTTAGTCTGTTTTTTGGTGTTCTATCTATCTGTCTGTGTGTGTAAACACTATTATTCAATGTAGCATGTAAAATAAGAGGTTGGACAAAGAAATGACATCACAACTCTTTTTTTTTGTTAAATAACATATTTTTATTTAGCCTACAAAAACGCATACAAATCCACATGAAAGAAGCGCATCACAGCCGCATAAAAAACACATCAAAAACGCATCAAACCCGCATGTTCTCTGCCAAGAGATGCAAATTCTGTGCAGAAAATTCCGCAGGCAAATCTGCAACGTGTGCACATACTCTAAAGCAGGGGTCCCCAACCGCCGGTCCGCGGCCCAACTCCGGGCCGCTGCAGTGCCCTTGCCGGTCCGCGGACACAAGGGGAGCCAGGGGCGGTCAGTGGCGTAGTGGGGGCTGGGGCGGCGCGCAGCAGTTCTTAGCGGCGGCCAGGGAGCGATCAAGCAGCTCCGCTGCCTGCAAGAGGGAATAGCAGGAGCGGAGCTGCAAGGACCCGTCCAGCTTCCTGCCCGCCGCCCGCGCTTCCTGTCTCTGACTGACACAGAGAGGAGAGCGCGGCCGCTGCTGTGTCAGAGCGAGGAAGCGCGGGCGATGCTGCGGACAGGTGAGAGGAGAGAGGTGGTGTGTGTGTATGTCTGTCTGTGTGTGTACATGTATGTCTGTGTGTGTGTGTGTGTGTGTTGGTCTGTGTTTGTGTAGCCTGGCCCTGGAGGAGATGGGGACATGAGGAGAAGACCGTGAGGGGAGTGATGGAGAGATGGCAGTGATGGGGTGAAGGCAATGATGGGGAGAAGGGAGTGATGGGGTGAAGGCAATGATGGAGAGACAGCAGTGATGGGGTGAAGGCAATGATGGGGAGAAGGGAGTGATGGGGTGAAGGCAATGATGGAGAGACAGCAGTGATGGGGTGAAGGCAATGATGGAGAGAAGGGAGTGATGGGGTGAAGGCAATGATGTAGAGACAGCAGTGATGGGGCGAAGGCAATGATGGAGAGAAGGGAGTGATGGGGTGAAGGCAATGATGGGGAGAAGGGAGTGATGGGGTGAAGGCAATGATGGGGAGAAGGGAGTGATGGGGTGAAGGCAATGATGGAGAGAAGGGAGTGATGGGGTGAAGGCAATGATAGGGAGAAGGGAGTGATGGGGTGAAGGCAATGATGGAGAGAAGGTAGTGATGGGGTGAAGGCAATGATGGGGAGACAGCAATGATGGGGTGAAGGCAATGATGGAGAGATGGCAGTGATGGGGTGAAGGCAATGATGGGGAGAAGGGAGTGATGGGGTGAAGGCAATGATGGGGAGACAGCAGTGATGGGGTGAAGGCAATGATGGGGAGACAGCAGTGATGGGGTGAAGGCAATGATGGAGAGATGGCAGTGATGGGGTGAAGGCAATGATGGAGAGATGGCAGTGATGGGGTGAAGGCAATGATGGGGAGAAGGGAGTGATGGGGTGAAGGCAATGATGGAGAGACAGCAGTGATGGGGTGAAGGCAATGATGGGGAGAAGGGAGTGATGGGGTGAAGGCAATGATGGAGAGACAGCAGTGATGGGGTGAAGGCAATGATGGAGAGAAGGGAGTGATGGGGTGAAGGCAATGATGGGGAGAAGGGGGTGATGGAGCACTCATTCAAAACCTATGGTGAGTTGAGTCACATTATAAATGTTATTTAATTATAAGTATGCACTGCTACACTACAACCGTGTCCATAGCCCCACCCCCTTATGACAAAAACCCCGCCCCTGCCACACCTCCATCCCCGCCCTGCCGGGCCATGGAAGAATGGTCTTGCTTGAAACCGGTCCCTGGTGCAAAAAAGGTTGGGGACCACTGCTCTAAAGGATATTCTTTATCATATTTCCCAGGAAAATCAATTTTGGTTTCATTTTTGTATGTTTTAGTGTGCGCCTGTAAAAGTCTGACAACATTGTTCACAGCTTTGACCTAGGAGTCAAAAATGCTTCCAGGGGTCTTCCCCATGATGTTCCCATATCATTTGAGCACTGTTCCCATCAATTTCAGATGTTTTTAGACCCTAAAAAGACTCCCGGGGGGATCGCGGCAAAAATGCTTTGTTTTCCCATAGACTTGCATTGGTCTCATTGCTTGGGTCGAGTACCTGAGCTTTCCAATTTGGTCAACCCAAGCAATGAGCACCTGAGCATTTTAGTGCTCGCTCATCACTAGCGCCTAAGCTTTAACTTACTGGCTAATGTTTTGAGGCGTTGCTTCAATATTGCCACATAATCTTCTTTTCTCATGATGCTGTCTATTTTGAGATGTGCACCAGTCCTTCTTGCAGCAAAACAACCCAACAACATGATGCTGCCACCCCTGTGTTTCACAGCAGGGATAGTGTTCTTAGACTTCCAAGCTTCTCCCTTTTTTATCCAAATGTAATGATAGTCATTATGCCCAAAAAGTTAAATTTTAGTTTCATCAGACCACAGGACATGTCTCCAAAAAATAAGGTCTTTGTTCTTGTGTGTATTTGCAAACATTACTCTGGCTTTTTTAGGTTTCTTTTGGAGTAATGGCTTCTTCTTGGCAGAGTGGCCTTTCAGCCCATGTTGATACAGTACTCGTTTCACTGTGGATATTGACACAATCTTACCAGCTTCCACCATCATCTTCACAAGGTCTTTTTCTTTTGTCCTTGGGTTGATATGCACATGTCGGACCAAAGCACGTTCATCTCTGGGACACAGAATCCATCTCCTTCCTGAGCGGTATGAAGACTGGACATTCCCATCTTGTTTGTTCTTACGTATAATTGTTCAGATGAACGAGGCACCTTCAGGTATCCTTTTTCTTTTTTCTAAACTGTAAATTTGTATTGAATTTTATATTTTAACAATTGAAAACAAAAGTCCAAATAATTACATTCTGAACAACTTTCAGAGAACAGTGAAAAGAACAAATAAAGTGATTTGAAGGAGCTTCAGATACAGAGTACAGTAAACTGAAATATATAAGGGGTCACTCCCCCTAGTGGTGAAAAACCAAAGTGCTAAGTGATATATTAAGTATAAAAAAATCTGAAATATTTCCTAATCTATATATATAAAACTGAATGTATGTATGTGTGTATCACCAACCAATCACGAAGCATCTTTCATTCTACCAGAGCTGTTCAAAAGAAGCTGAGCTGTGATTGGTTGCTATGACCAACAGTTTTCCTTGCAACCAATCACATAGGGTGTGTGCACACGCTGCGGATCCGCAGCGGTTTCTGCTGCGGTGTACAGTACCTTAATATCCTATGGGAAATGGAAACCGCAGTGCATACGGTGCAGATTTTTCCATGCGGATTTGCTGCGGTTTCTAATCCACAGAAAGAATTGACATGTCATTTCTTTCTGCGCATTCCGCTGCGGTTTACCATCTCCTCCATTGTAGAGGTGATAAACCGCAGGGCAAAACTGCAGGCTAATCTGCAGATAAACCGCAGGTCTTTTGACCTGCAGATTTAACTGCGGATTTTGCAAAATTCGCGAGGATCAATCCGCAGCAGAATCCGCAGCAGAATCCGCAGCGTGTGCACACAGCCTAAGCATCTCTCATTTCACCAGAGCTGGTTAAAAGTAGCTGAGCTGTGATTGGTTGCTATGCGCAAGTTTTCCCACTTGACAACACCTCAGCAGACACTGACATGGTGGGAGAAATCTAGCATCTTCGGGAACATAAGCTCCCAGCCATTGTCTGCCCCTCTGAAAGGAGCAGAGAGCACATGACAGAAATGAATCCCCCTTCTCCCTGCCCATATCCCCATCACACATCCTCCATCCCATAGGCACATCTTCCCTCTTAAAGGGATCATTGGTATGGAAGTCAGAGCAAATCCATCCAGGGCTTTGGTTTTGACCCCAGGCCTCTCTTAAAGGGATCCCTGGTAAGGAAGTTAGGACCGTTTCACTCAGCTCTGTGGTTCTGACCTCAGGGTCTCTTAAAGGGATAATTGGTATGGAAGTTAAGGCAAATCCACTCTGCGCTTTGGTACTGACTCAAGGCTTTTCTTAAAGGGATCTCCGGTATGGAAGTCAGGGCAAATCCATCCAGCGCTTTGGTTCTGACCCCAGGCCTCTCCTAAAAAGGGATCCCTGGTATGGAAGTTAGGACCGTTCCACTCAGCTCTGTGGTTCTGACCCCAGGGTCTCTTAAAGGGATCATTGGTATGGAAGTTAGGGCAAATCCACTTTGCGCTTTGGTACTGACCCCAGGTCTTTCTTAAAGGGATCTCCGGTATGGAGGTCAGGGCAAATCCATCCACCTGTTTGGTTCTCATCCCAGGCTCTCTTAAAGGGATCTCCTGTATGGAAGTAAGGGCAAATCCCTCTGATTCTGACACCAGGGTTCTATTAAAGGGATCATCGGTATGCAAGTCATGGCAAATCCACTCAGCGCTCTGGTTCTGATCCCAGTCTCTCTTAAAGGGATCCCCGGTATGGAAGTGAGGGTAAATCCACTCTGCGCTTTGATACTGACCCCAGGCCTCTCTTAAAGGGATCTCCAGTATGGAAGTTAGGGTATTTCCCTCAGCACTCTGATTCTCACCCCAGGCTTCTATTAAAGGGATCATTGGTATGGAAGTCAGGACAAATCCACTCAGTGTGCTGGTTCTGACCCCAGGCCTCTCTTAAAGGGATCCCCAGTATGGAAGTTAGGACCGTTCCACTCAACGCTCTGGTTCTGACCCCAGGCTGACGGGATGATGTGGGATATTAGGGGTAGTAGTCCGGTGGCTCTGGCTGATGGGATGATGTGGGATATTAGGGGTAGTAGTCCAGTTGCTCTGGCTGACGGAATGATGTGGGATATTAGTGGTAACAGTCTGGTAGCTTTGGCTGACGGGATGATGTGGAATATTAGGCGGAGTAGTCAGGTGGCTCTGGCTGACGGGGTGATGTGGAATATTAGTGGTAGTAGTCCGGTGGCTCTGGATGACAGGATGATGAGGGATTTTAGGGGGAGTTGTCCGGAGTCCGTGATGGGATGATGTGGGATATTAGTGGTAGTTGTCTGGTGGCCCTGGCTGATGGGATGATGTGGGATATTAGGTGTAGTAGTCCGGTGGCTCTGACGGGAGGAAATTAAATATTAGGGGTAGTAGTCCGGTGGCTCTGGCTGACGGGATGATGTGGGATATTAGTGGTAGTTGTCTGGTGGCCCTGGCTGATGGGATGATGTGGGATATTAGGTGTAGTAGTTCGGTGGCTCTGACGGGAGGAAATGAAACATTAGGGGTAGTAGTCCGGTGGCTCTGACTGATGGGATGATGTGGGATATAGTGAATGTGGTTATGCAGAGTGGAAGGGGCTCTACCCTCAGCTGTCACGTAGTGACTTGTCCTGTGTGACGCGACCAGCAGGTCGGTAACTAGAACGACAAGACTAGCAAGGGAACACCGGGGACACAGTTACAATGGTGGGCCCTACAATAGGGAACGGGAACGTGGACACCTCCTGCACTCTCCTGAGGCTGTGTCCCTGAACACTCCTAATGTTCCCTATACAGGCTCTTCACCTGTCGCCGACCAGGATACCTGAATCCCTCACTAGCCCTGCACCTACCCTTACTTGGGAACTGGCTAGTGCGGACACTGGTCCCACCGCTGTACTAATATAACATTAGGGAAAACAACAAACAGGGAAAACAAACAACTTAGCTATCTCTGTTTGCAAATGCTCCTGAGGCAACAGAGTACGGCACCCGGATACAGCTTCCAGCTGAACAGCTGAAACACCAAAGCTCTGGATGAGCTGCAAAGCACTGCTTCCAATAGCTCCTCTCTCCTCCAAGGTTGGTTAGGAAATGACCAGTATCATCAACAGTGATCCAGAGCACCTGACACCCTTTTATAGGAAGGAGGGGAGGGTGAACACCTGCTGGCTAATTTAACGTGTAGTACCCCAGCGGCCACTGGAGGCAAAACCCATTAGCAGCAACTAGGTTGTAATAACCCCAGCAGCCACCGGGGGCAACACCCATTAGCAGCCACCAAGGTTGTAATAACCCCAACTGGGGGCAAAAACTAACATTAAGCCAGAGGCTTGAAGGAAAAAAAGGTTATATGTGAGCCCAGATCTGCAACAGATCCAAACATGGATTGTGACAGTACCCCCCCTCTCAATAAGGGGCCTCTGGACCCTCAACACCGCACCTCACTGGAAAACCACCCACAGTGAGGACGCCCAGATCCACCAGAGTTCACTTCAGCAACTACCTAACTCTCAGGTTTATGGCAAACGTGGGTAGATGGAAGTGGCAATGTATGCTCCGGAGGCACCACAAAGCTCCAGAGCGCCAACCTGGGGAACGAGTTGTGTATGGGCATATTTGGGGGTAACTCCAGCTGGTAAGTCCCCGGACCGAGGATAGCCGACACCCGATACGGCCCGATCACCTGAGAACTTCAGACCCCAGCAGCACACTTCCACTTGATGTTTTTGGTGGCCACCCATACATACTTGTTCACACACAGGTCCGGACCTGAACGTTTATTGCCACATATACAAGACGGTGAAATATTTACAGAACTGACAACAGAGGCGTCCCCGTGTCCCCACACTCACACCCCCGCAATTCACAGAGGGAACCACCACCCTCCTCCGACCCCTCCTCCTACGAGGCCTCCGCCTCTCAGGGTTGGCTAATGGCGAGGGTTGAGACTTGCCCCTATTCCCCGGCAGCACCTCTGCTGCCCCCACTGGAGAAGAAGGGGACGGTTGTAGAGAGACGGCAGAGGCAGTAGTCCCCAGGAAGCAGCCCTCACATGACTGATCCCAGCTGACTACTTCCCTAGGCCGCCAATATATGACTGGGTTGTGTTTCTCCAACCAAGGGAGGCCTAAATCGATAGGTGATGGCATTCCCACCAAGACTTAGCACGACAGGGACTCTACATGAGTTCCTATATGCAGATGTATATTTTCTACGACTTGGGTCAACCTCCCCTGGCTCAGTAGGATAGAGTCAATGGCTTGGACGCTTAGAGGTTTGGCCAGCGTCCTACACTTTAGGCCATGAGTCTGGACAAAGTGAGCATCCACCAGACTGACTCCTGCTCCACTGTCCACAAGCACCGGTATGCCCTCAGGTACCCCGCCAACAGGCCCGGATTGGTAATATGCCCAACCGGGCATTTTCCCGCTGGGCCGCTGTCATGTGGGCTTGCCAGCTGATGCGGCCACTGGCATGGCTGTTGTTCCTACCGCCGGCCCTCTGCGCACACTGCAGGGAGATAAGCCGCCACGCACCCCATCCTCGCCGTAGCATGAGACCTCCCCCTCACAGCGTCGCTTGCCTGCTCTCTTCTCTGTGCACAGGACCTGTGATGAGGTCACATGAGGGGAGGAGTCAAGGGTCACATGATCAGGAGCCTTTGTCCAGACCCCTGATCATGTGACCCCTGACTCCGCCCCTCCTGTGACCTCATCACAGGTCCTGTGTGCACAGTCCTACCTCTTGGTGTCTGCCGGACTCTGCTGTGCTGGTTGTCATGGTGCTGGATGAGGTAAGTATGTGTGGGGTCAGGAGGGGTTTACAGGATAGATGTAGCAGAGCTGTGTGTGCATGAGGTGTACGGAGCGGAGCCGTGTGTACGAGGTGTACGGAGCGGAGTCGTGTGTGTATGAGGTGTACGGAGAGGAGCCGTGTGTGTACGAGGTGTACGAAGTGGAGCCGTGTGTGTACGAGGTGTACGGAGCAGAGCCGTGTTTGTACGAGGTGTACGGAGCGGAGCTGTGTGTACGAGGTGTACTGAGTGGAGCCGTGTGAGTGTAGGGTGTACGGAGCGGAGCCGCGTGTGTACGAGGTGTGCGGAGCGGAGCTGGATGTGTACGAGGTGTATGGAGAGGAGCTGTGTGTGTATGAGGTGTACAGAACGGAGCCGAGTGTACGAGGTGTACGGAGTGGAGCCATCTGTGTACGAGGTGTACGGAGAGGAGCCGTGTGTGTACGAGGTGTACGGAGTGGAGCCATGTGTGTACGAGGTGTACGGAGCGGAGCCGTGTGTCTACGAGGTGTACGGAGCTGAGCCGTGTGTATATGAGGTGTACGGAGCGGAGCCGTGTGTATACGAGGTGTATGGAGTGGAGCCGTGTGTGCGGGGTGTACGGAGCGGAGCCGCGTGTGTACGAGGTGTGTGGAGCAAAGCTGGATGTGTACGAGGTGTACGGAGAGGAGCTGTGTGTGTATGAGGTGTACAGAATGGAGTCGCGTGTACGAGGTGTACAGAGCGGAGCCGCTTGTGTACAAGGTGAACAGAGCGGAGCCGCATGTGTACGAGGTGTACGGAGCGGAGCCGCGTGTGTACGAGGTGTACGGAGCGGAACTGGATGTGTACGAGGTGTACGGAGAGGAGCCATGTGTGTACGAGGTGTACAGAACGGAGCCGCGTGTACAAGGTGTACGTGGCGGAGCCATGTGTGTACGAGGTGTACGGTGCGGAGCCGTGTGTGTACAAGGTGTACGTTGCGGAGCCGTGTGTGTATGAGGTGTACGGAGAGGAGCCGCGTGTGTACGAAGTGTACGGAGCGGAGCTGGATGTGTACGAGGTGTACGGAAAGGAGCTGTGTGTGTATGAGGTGTACAGAACGGAGCCGCGTGTACGAGGTGTACGGAGCGGAGCCGTGTGTGTACGAGGTGAACGGAGCGGAGCTGCGTGTGTACGAGGTGTACGGAGCGGAGCTGCATGTATGAGGTGTACGGAGCGGAGCTGTGTGTGTACGAGGTGTACGGTGCGGAGCCGTGTGTGTACGAGGTGTACGGAGCGGAGCCGTGTGTGTACGGGGTGTACGGAGAGGAGCCGCGTGTATGAGGTGTTCAGAACGGAGCCGCGTGTACGAGGTGTACAGAACGGAGCCGCGTGTACGAGGTGTACGGAGAGGAGCCGTGTGTGTACGAGGTGTACGGAGAGGAGCCGCGTGTGTACGAGGTGTACGGAGAGGAGCCGCGTGTGTACGAGGTGTACGGAGAGGAGCCGTGAGTGTATGAGGTGTACAGAACGGAGCCGCGTGTACGAGGTGTATGGAGAGGAGCCATGTGTGTATGAGGTGTACAGAACGGAGCCGTGTGTACGAGGTGTACGGAGAGGAGCCGCGTGTGTACGAGGTGTACGGACCGGAGCCGTGTGTGTATGCGGTATACGGAGTGGAGCCATATGTGTACGGGATGTACGGAGCGGAGCCAAGTGTGTACGAAGCATACAAAGCGAGCTTTTCCCACGGACACAGGAGTACACGGCAGGGCCCCGAGGAGCATTTTAAAACTCACACTTGACGTTCCACCGGAAGTGATATGCTGGAAGCTGACCGGAAATGAGATAATTTCATGAGGAGATTGTGACGGAACTAGGAATGCTTCAGTTCCATCACCATGTCCTCCTCCGACAGCACAGACAGCAGGATCGCCTTGGAATCAGGGATGCCGGCCATGTGAGCGGATCATGATATATCCTGCATCGGGAGGGTCAGGTGGGCACTACAATGGGAGCCGGGCTGCTATAGTATCTTTATAGAATCTTTCTTTATTTCTTTCTTTCTCTGTTCTTTCTTTCTCATTCCCTGTTCTGTCTTTCCCTCATTTTCTTTCTCTCTCTCTGTTCTTTCTTTCTCTCTAATCTTTCTTTTTTCTTTCTCTCTCTCTGTTCTTTCTTTCCCCTCTTTCTTTCTTTTTCTTTCCTCTCTTTCTTTCTCTCTGTTCTTTCTTTTCTTTACTTCTTTCTCTCTCTCTATTCTTTCTTTCCCCTCTTTCTTTCTCTCTCTGTTCTTTCTTTCTCTCTCGCTCTCCTTTCTTTCTCTCTCTCTGTTTTCTCTCTACCTTAGTGCCAGTCAGTGTGCCCATAATGCCAGCCACTGTGCCCTCAGTACCAGTCAGTGTGATCAGCAGTGCTAAATGGGTGCGGTTGGGTGTGACTAGTTGCAAAATGGATGTGGCCGGGGCATGGCCTAAAATTTGCAGTGGCGCGCTGTCTTTCTCCCTCTTTCCCTTCTTCAAAAGTTAGGAGGTATGATAGGGGCAGCTATGACCAGGGGGTCTGGTTGCCCAATGGATAGCAGTTCTGCCAGGAATTCTGTCACCGTGCGTACAAAAGGGGACAGAGCTTTGGGAGGAGTACTGTATCTAAAAGCAATAAATAGGACTAAGCTGAAATACTGGGCACAGCTGTGACTACATGTTACAGTATATAGTCGTGTTGATCTCCTCTCACTTCTTGTAACCTACAAGTGTACAAAGATATTATATAGTCACCATGTGACTAGTGGGCCTGTGTAACTTCAAATGTCAGGGCTGAATTTTAGTCCCAGTCCGGCCCTGCCCGCCAACCACCACTTCTGCTGACATAGTACCCTGAGAGGGCAAAATGGAGGAAATATACACTCCCTGGTCACCTCCCTCCACACGACCAGGGGCACGCGACTTCTTAGCTGGTAGAGATGATTTGGCTTGCGTTGGGCAGGCTTTGAGAAAATGATCAGTCTGCCCACAGTAAAAGCATGCCCCCACCACACCACGAACCGTAGGTGACACTGTTTGGAAACTAGCTCCTCCTACTTGTATGGGTTCGTCCGAAGGTTTGGGACGCACTGGGCAGGCTCCTATAAAATGGCCAGTCTGCCCACAGGAAAAACATGCCCCCACACCACGGTGAACCGCAGGTAACCCCTTTTTAACACCAACTACTCCGAGCTGCATGGGTTCCTCCACCCACACTGGTGTGTCCTCCTCCCTAGTAAGGACTATAGGGGGCACATATGGTGTATGTCTCTCCCTGAGGCGTCTATGCACCCGGCCTCCAGCAACCTGGGAGCGGCGTACTGCACCAGAGTATCCTGCAACTTGGGAGACAGACCCTGCACAAAATGACTCCTAAGTGCAGGGTCATTCCACTGCGTGTCAGTGGCCCAGCTCCTAAACTCTCAGCAGTACTCCTCAGAAGGCCAGCCTCCCTGCTTGATCTTATGGAGTCGGGTTTCTGCCAGGGAGACGCCATCAGGATCTCCATACACCAGTGCCAATGCCACAAAAAACTCGTCCACTGATCGTAAGGATGGTGAATCGACCGGCAGGGAGAAAGCCCAGGATTGGGGATCACCCTTCAGAAGGGACATAATGATTCCCACCCGTTGTTCCTCACTCACTGATGAACGAGGACGGAGCCTGAAGTATAACTTGCAGGCGTCCTGGAAAACCAAGAATTTATCTCTCCCTCCAGAAAACCTGTCAGGTAGGGATATCTTGGGTTCTGGCTGAGCCTACACCTGAACCAAGGCTCCAAACCCCACCAACTGCTGCAGCTGCTGCACCACCTCACCACACAGCACCCTAAGCTCATCAGTGAGGGGCTGAAGCAGTTGGGTAGAGACCTGTATATGGGCAATGCTCACCAGAAATAATAGGTAGGGGTTGGTGATAATGTCATGTAGTGCCTTGTCCTGTGTGATGCGACCATCAGGTCGGTAGCTAGGACCACAAGACAAACAAGGGAACATCGGGGACACAGTTACAACAGTGGGCCCTACAATAGGGAACGGGGATGTGGACACCTCCTGCACTCTCCTAAGGCTGTGTCCCTGAACACTCCTAACGTTCCCTATACAGGCTCTTCACCTGTCGCCGATCAGGATACCTGAATCCCTCACTAGCCCTGCACCTATCCCTTACTAGGGAACTGGATAGTGCGGACACTGGTCCCACCGCTGTACTAATATAACATTAGGGAAAACAACAAACAGGGAAAACAAACAACTTAGCTTTCTCTGTTGCCAATGCTCCTGAGGCAACAGAGTATGGCACCCGGATACAGCTTCCAACTGAACAGTTGAAACACCAAAGCTCTGGATGAGCTGCAAATCACTGCTCCCAATAGCTCCTCTCTCCTCAAAGGTTGATTAGGAAATGACCAGTATCACCAACAGTGATCCAAAGCACCTGATACCCTTTTATAGGAAGGAGGGGAGGGTTAACACCTGCTGGCTAATTTAACGTGTAGTAACTCCAGCGGCCACCGGAGGCAAAACCCATTAGCAGCAACTAGGTTGTAATAACCCCAGCGGCCACTGGGGGCAAAACCCATTAGCAGCCACCAAGGTTGTAATAACCCCAATGGCCACCGTGGGCAAAAACTAACATTAAGCTAAAGGCTTGAAGGAAAAAAAGGTTATATGTGAGCCCAGATCTGCCACAGATCCAAACATGGATTGTAACATCAGCTTCATACATATAGATATAGTCATTATAATTTGTTATAACTAACCGTAGTTAGTTACTATGCCCGGGCAGCGCCGGGCTCTTAAGCTTGTAAAGGAATGTTTATCACCTCTATGAGCTAGCTCCATTATAATAATAATCATTTTTATTTATATAGCGCCAACATATTTCCACAGCACTTTACAATTAAGCGGTGACATGTATAGACAATAAATTCAATACAAGTTAAGACAATTCAAACAGTGACATTAGGAGTGAGGTCCCTGCTCGCAAGCTTACAATCTACAAGGAAATGGGGGGGGGACACAGTAGGTGAAAAGTGCTTGTTATTTCAGGTCTGGCAATTATAATAAATATTTTCATATAAAGCTACATGATCCGGTCATCAGCCCGTGTGCTTAAGTGCAGTAGTCAAGTGTCAAGTGCAGTTATCGTGTGCATGGAGGGTGTGGAGACAGATGAATAGTAGGGTGCAGATTCAGAATAATATTTGGAAGGAGGGAACAGGGCAAAGTTAGTTTATTGAGTAGCTGATGTGGTAGGCTTGTTTGAAGAGATGGGTTTTCAAAGCGCGCTTGAATAGGTCGGGACTAGGTATCAGTCTGATCATCTGGGGAAGTGCATTCCACAGAGCTGGCACAGCACGAGGTAAGTCTTGGAGACAGAGGTGCGAGGTTCGGATTACGGGGGATGTTAGTCTTAGGTCATTTGTAGAATGGAGGGCACGTGTAGGGCGATAGACAGAGATGAGAGAGGAGATTTAAGGCGGTGCAGAACTGTGGAGAGCTTTGTGGGTGAGAGAGATGAGTTTATACTGGACCCTGTAGCGAATAGGTAGCCAGTGTAATGACTGACACAAGGTGGAGGCATCGATGAAGCGGCTGGACAGAAATATGACCCTGGCTGCTGCATTCAAGATGGATTGGAGAGGAGAAAGTTTGGTAAGAGGGAGACCGATCAGAAGAGAGTTGCAGTAGTCCAGACGAGAATGAATAAGAGTGACAGTAAGTCTTAGCAGTTTCAAAGGTGAGAAAAGGTCAGATTCTGGAGATGTTTTTAAGATGCAGGTGACAAGAGTGAGTGAGTGATCGGATATAGGGAGTAAAGGAAAGTTCGGTGTCGAATATGATCCCAAGACAGCGGGCATGCTGCTTGGGAGTTATGATTGAGCTCCATCCATTAACCATGACTGAAGGTATTTTTGGTTTTGCATTTTCGTTTTTTTGCTACCCTTCTTCCCAGAGCCATATCTTTTTATTTTTCCGTCAATATAGCCATGTGAGGGCTTGTTTTGGCTGGACAAGTTGTACCTTTGAACGACATCATTGGTTTTAACATATCGTGTCCTTGGAAAACGGAAAAAAAATTGAAAGTGCAGGGAAATGGCAAAAAAGTGCAATCCCACAGTAGTTTTTTGTTTTGCTTTTTTTACTAGGTTCACTAAATGCTAAAACTGACCTGCCATTATGATTCTCCAGGTCATTACGAGTTCATAGACACCAAACATGTCTAGGTTCTTTTTCATCTAAATGGTGAAAAAAAATTCAAAACTTTGTTAAAAAAAAATTGCACCATTTTCCGAGACCTGTAGCGTCTCCATTTTTCATGATTTCGGGTTGGGTGACTGCTTATTTTTTTGCATGCCGAGCTGCCATTTTTAATTATATCATTTTGGTGCAGATACGATCTTTTGATCGCCGGTTGCATTTTAATGCAATGTCGCAAAGACCAAAAAAACTTAATTCTGGCGTTTTAATTTTTTTCTCGTTACGCCATTTAGCGATCAGGTTAATCCTCTTTTTATTGATAGATCGGGCGATTCTGAATGCCAAATATGTGTATGTTTGATTTTTTTATTGTTTTATTTTGAATGAGGTGAAGGGGGGGGTCACGAACTTTTATATTTTTTTATTTTTTTAATATTTTTTAAAACTTTTTTTTAACTTTTGGCATGCTTCAATAGTCTCCAAGGGAGATTAGGAGCTGCCATAACCTGATCGGCTCTGCTACATACAGGCAATGATCAGATTGCATGCATGTAGCAGAATTGCTGACTTGCTATGAGCGCCGACTACCTGGTAGAGACCTCTGGCTGTCATGCCAACCCATCGCTGACCCGCGATCACGTGACGGGGGTCACCGATGGGCGGATTTCCGACATGAGGTACTCCAAGGAACATAGCACAGCTGAAATTCCCTCCCTGCGAGGTGTTAGGGCAAAGAGGAAACCTCAACTGTAAGGGATTCGGAAGTCTTTCAAAATGGACAATAGGGGTCTGAGGAGCCGTCTTTTCTGTAGGGTGAAATGGGACAAATCTATAAATAACTGAACCACAGAACCAGAATATAATATCTCTTTCTGTGTCCAGGCCTGTGTCCCCCTCGTGCTTTGCGGCCTCCTCCTCTTCCCGGCAAAATGGTGCCCGGACTCCCGCGCTTGTCTGCTCCTGCAGAAAAAAAGCATTGAGAGCCATTATGGGGGCAGCTGAAATAGCTCCTGTCTTCACCTTCCTGGGACCCATCTGAGCAGTGAGTAAGTAAGCCAGTAAAGGCGCTTATAGCTGCTTACAATCCACGCCTTTCAGGAGCTCCTCAAACTCACATCTCCTCAGCTCAGCATCCGGACTTTCAGGTATCTTGAAATTGGACCCATGGATGAGCCAGACTTGTGCAAGTCCAGAATTCTTTTCCTGATATCTTGGCTGATTTCTTGAGACTTTCCCTGGATGTTACACAAAGAATGCAATGTGTTTCTGGTGTGCATTAAAATACATCTTAATTAACTCAGATGTTGCCAAAAATCAGAAGCTTCTAAACACTTGCCATCATCATATGGGCAGTCCAGAATTGTTTAAAGGCATAGTAATCTTAGTGTATACAAACTTTTGACTTTGCAGTAAGTAATAAAGATGCCTTAAAACATTCTCTTTCTCTCATTATTGTGGCATTTGGCAAATACTAATAATTATGGTAATCCTAATTGATCTAAAACGAGAAAGGTTTATTCTGATTTCATGTCACATATTGAGAAAAACATGCATATGTGTCTTTTTATATAGTGTATGTAAACTTCTGGTTTCAACTGTACAGTATATGGTGGTATTCAAGAACAGGTACGTGTACAACTCCTCTTCTTGGCGCCATATTTGTATCTACCAGCAATATATTTTTGATGCATTTTTCTTGTGGGATGAAAGTGTTGAGAAATTGGTTGCCTTTCAGGATGAGATTAATCATACAGTGGGGAAAAAAGTATTTAGTCAGCCACCAATTGTGCAAGTTCTCCCAGTTAAAAAGATGAAAGAGACCTGTAATTGACATCATAGGTAGACCACAACTATGAGAGTCAAAATGAGAAAACAAATCCAGAAAATCACCTTGCCTGATTTGGCAATATTTATTTAGCAAATTATGGTGGAAAATAAGTATTTGGTCACCTAAAAACATGCAAGATTTCTGGCTCTCACAGACCTGTAACTTCTTCTTTAAGGGGCTCCTCTGTCCTCTACTCATTGCCTGTAGTAATGGCACCTGTTTGAACTTGTTATCAGTATAAAAGACACCTGTCCACAACCTCAAACATTCACACTCCAAACTCCACTATGGTGAAGACCAAAGAGCTGTCGAAGGACACCAGAAACAAAATTGTAGCCCTGCTCCAGGCTGGAAAGACTGAATCTGCAATAGGCAAGCAGCTTGATGTGAAATCAACTGTGGGAGCAATAATAAGAAAATGGAAGACATACAAGTCCACTGATAATCTCCCTTGATCTGGGGCTCCATGCAAGATCTCACCTCATGGGATCAAAATGATCACAAGAACAGTGAGCAAAAATCCCAGAACCACACGGGGGGACCTAGTGAATGACCTGCATACAGCTGGGACCCTGTAACAAAGGCTACCATCAGTAACACACTATGCTGCCAGGCACTCAGATCCTGCAGTGCCAGACGTGTCCCCCTACTTAATCCAGCACATGTCCGGGCCTGTCTGAAGTTTGTTAGAGAGCATTTGCATTATCCCGAAGAGTACTGGGAGAATGTCATAGGGTCTGATGAAACCAAAGTAGAACTGTTTGGTAGAAACAAAACTCGTCGTGTTTGGAGGAGTTTAATGACCACGCCACTTTGGACATATCCCAATTATTCTGAGATTATTTTATGTGACGCATTGTACTTTATGTTAGTTATGAATTAATGTTGATATGTTTTGCCTGTTTACTGAACATATCTGAAGTTTAATGAAAATTTTGAAAAATGTGTAATTTTCAAACTCTGAAAGCTTATACCCTAAACCAGATAGTTGTACGTCACAAACTATTTAATACATGAAAACTGTGCACACCAGCATTAGGTATATATAAA
Source organism: Dendrobates tinctorius (assembly GCF_039654945.1). Lineage (NCBI taxonomy): Eukaryota > Metazoa > Chordata > Amphibia > Anura > Dendrobatidae > Dendrobates > Dendrobates tinctorius. The sequence continues at coordinate 61,345,645 of NW_027361714.1, forward strand.
AAAAATCTCTCTTTATTTATCACAAAAGCACAAACATGATTAAAAACAGTTTAAAAACATAATACTGACACCCTTAACAATACAAGGACGACTGGTACCACGGAACGTCCTATGCATTCACAATATACCCGAACCATGAAATGGCACAAAAAAGATGACAATACAAAACAGTAACCCTGTAATGTGATTAGGTGGACTAAACCACTGTACATATCAACACAAGTGAATTGAGCGAGGCTGGACATATATAGTTGGAATGTGGAAGAAAGAATGCAAATCGCATACTTGCACTCATATGATTGTCCACTCTTGCCTTCAGTACCAGAGGGTCCTGACAATGTGCGCCCGTGCTTTGGAAGCTTTCAGAAATCTGTAGTTACCAAGAGTGACTACATACTTTCATCACAAACCTGGACAAGCCCTTTTAACTATACCATTAAGCACTGTAGCATGCCCAATCTTAACAGCGTGTAATATGCTCACTGTCAGGACTCATCTCTGCTTGCTGGTTCCAGCAGTCATCACATGACTACTCATATGTGATTTTCATACTTACAGTCACGTGACATCTAGCTCCTTTTCCTGCTTCTCTCAGTGAAGCAGGCGCTGTAGTGATTCAGGGGACATTGAGAGAACCAGGAGGAGCAGCTCGTCATCATATAAGTGGTCACATGACAGCTACTCAAACGGATTGAGCATTGGGCGTGCCAAACTGAAATCTTGCCCTGGTTGCCAAAAAAGCTAAACCTCTGCTGTACCTATCAAGCTACTTTGACAATTATTTGGCTAAGATGATATACATATTCAGGGTTGACCTCTCACGGTGCGTGGCCTGCTCAACTATTGAATACAGGGTGGAGACATGGACGATTCTGCCAAAATTGGTGGATATGCACAATTTTATTCTAATATGTATGGTCAACTCAACACTTAAGAGAAAGTAGTGTGCACTTTCACCTCAGATCTATAATTTCTAGTTTGGTAGGACCTTCCATAAGCAGACATGACTTTATATGGACATATTGTGTGTCTTCATTTTGTGCATATTTCTGTCTGACTGTAATATAATAAAATGCTCACAATTTGAGACAGGCAATAAAATGGTAACCACAAATCATTTGGTAGCATCAACCATACGTACAAGTAGAATGATCACTGCTTTGTCAAATACGTTTTCGTAGGTTTCTAGCTTGCCATTATATCTTGATAACAAAAGTTAATACACCTTCGTGGTGGATGAGTAACTAGAGAACAGCCTGTTACATAGTTTGATGTCAGTGTTCCCTGGAACTTTAGTCATTTTCAGGGTGTGACTATGTACAAGTAGATTAGGACAAAGAAGGAAATCAGGCATGGTGGATTATACGCAGAGATCTATCATTTGCTCAGTGTCCGCATTTATCGCTTTCTGGTAGTATTATGTCTTTTAATAACAACCCATTTAGAAGACATTCACCCATACATTGACAGCTCCTGCCGAAATATATTCTAAACAATGAAATTATCTTTGTGACTGATCACTAAGAATGTTTTATTGCTGGATATACCAAAGTACATTGACTTTCACTGGACTCTAAATATGCAAGCCACTCTTTGCCGAAGTTTCCAACATAGCTTCTGGGTCTTAGCCTTATTGACCATTGGAAATTGGCTCTTTTTACAAGGGAGCACCCAGGTAAGATGGAACTGAATTTTTATTTGAAGTCATAATCTAAGTATCAGTTATTTATTTACATTGATTGAATCAGGATGTTGGCTTTATTTAATCACTGGCATGTTATATAATTAATTGATGTGTAACGGTGCATTTTTGTTACATTTATGGTGGGTTTTCATATTTTATTTTAAATTCTGTACTTTATTATATTCAAATTCCACTGCTCTTAAGAAAATATAAACTGTATTGCCTTTATGGAATCATGCATCAGCATGCATGTGCATAGAACTGTACAGCACAATCCTTTGTGTTAGGTGATACTTTTGAGCTGTAGGTTTAAACTTTGGCTAATAAAAGTTGATTTAACCTGAAAGGCTCCAATAATAACAACATGCTATTAGCAAACTATAGATATCCATTGTTTCTGGTGCTCATTCTACATATGTGCTTTTGTCTTTATGTAAGCCCTCAAGGGTAGGAAGGGTCCTCTCCCGTCTGTACCTGCCTCTCACTATTAGGTTGTGCACTGTAATTTCTATTTGTGCTTTGTATGTAACCCCTCCTCATGTACATCACCATGGAATCAATGGTGCTATACAAATAAGAAATAATAACATGTACTTTTAGACTTGTTCAGACCAGTATATAATTGGTCCATGTGGACAGCACATAGACCCATAATACAGTCATATGTAAAAGTTTGGGCACCCCTATTAATGTTAACCTTTTTTCTTTATAAAAATTTTGGTTTTTGCAACAGGTATTTCAGTTTCATATATCTAATAACTGATGGACTCAGTTATATTTCTGGATTCAAATGAGGTTTATTGTACTAACAGAAAATGTGCAATCTGCATTTAAACAAAATTTGACCGGTGCAAAAGTATGGGCACCCTTATCATTTTCTTGATTTGAACACTCCTAACTACTTTTTACTGACTTCCTGAAGCACTAAATTGGTTTTGTAACCTCATTGATCTTTGAACTTCATAGCCAGGTGTATCAAATCATGAGAAAAGGTATTTAAAGTGGCCACTTGCAAGTAGTTCTCCTATTTGATTCTCCTATGAAGAGTGGCATCATGGGCTCCTCAAAACAACTCTCAAATGATCTGAAAACAAAGATTATTCAACATAGCTTTTCAGGGGAAGGATACAAAAAGTTGTCTCAGAGATTTAACCAGTCAGTTTCCACTGTGAGGAACATAGTAAGGAAATGGAAGAACACAGGTACAGTTCTTGTTAAGCCCAGAAGTGGCAGGCCAAGAAAAATATCAGAAAGGCAGAGAAGAAGAGTGGTGAGAACAGTCAAGGACAATCCACAGACCACCTCCAAAGACCTGCAGCATCATCTTGCTGCAGATGGTGTCACTGTGCATCGGTCAACAATACAGCGCATGCATAACGCCTTTTTGTATGACCAAACAACTCAATCTTTGTTTCATCAGTTCACAGGACCTTCTTCCAAAATGTAACTGGCTTGTCCAAATGTGCTTTTGCATACCTCAGGTGACTCTGTTTGTGGCGTGCTTGCAGAAACGGCTTCTTTCGCATCACTCTCCCATACAGCTTCTCCTTGTACAAAAGTGCGCTGTATTGTTGACCGATGCACAGTGACACCATCTGCAGCAAGATGATGCTGCTGGTCTTTGGAGGTGGTCTGTGGATTGTCCTTGACTGTTCTCACCATTCTTCTTCTCTGCCTTTCTGATATTTTTCTTGGCCTGCCACTTCTGGGCTTAACAAGAACTGTACCTGTGTTCTTCCATTTCCTTACTATGTTCCTCACAGTGGAAACTGACTGGTTAAATCTCTGAGACAACTTTTTGTATTTTTGTATCCTTCCCCTGAAAAGCTATGTTGAATAATCTTTGTTTTCAGATCATTTGAGAGTTGTTTTGAGGAGCCCATGATGCCACTCTTCATAGGAGAATCAAATAGGAGAACTACTTGCAAGTGGCCACTTTAAATACCTTTTCTCATGATTTGATACACCTGGCTATGAAGTTCAAAGCTTAATGAGGTTACAAAACCAATTTAGTGCTTCAGGAAGTCAGTAAAAAGTAGTTAGGAGTGTTCAAATCAAGAAAATGATAAGGGTGCCCATACTTTTGCACCGGTCAAATTTTGTTTAAATGCAGATTGCACATTTTCTGTTAGTACAATAAACCTCATTTGAATCCAGAAATATAACTGAGTCCATCAGTTATTAGATATATGAAACTGAAATACCTGTTGCAAAAACCAAAATTGTTATAAAGAAAAAAGGTTAACATTAATAGGGGTGCCCAAACTTTTACATATGACTGTAGCTAGCGTGGCTAGTGCCAATTTTCCAAGTGGACCGATGGTCTACATGTATCAAATCAAAGCATTAACTACTTTGGTCTGTTTTCAGAAGAATGCATGCGATGTAAAGGCAATGTCTACACCCGGCCCCAATGTGGACGAGCACTGGGAGCCAGTACATGGCATGAACTGGCTCTCTATACCTTGGAGGTCATGGCGTGCCCTGCTGCTATCATTTTGTCAAAGCGGGTTTTTAGTGCCGCTGGTGGAATTAAAACTGATTAACGCATTCGCCTGTCAAGTGAAAATGCTGACAGGCTGACTCTTATAAAAATCAAGAAGTGCTGGATTTGGCCAGACTTCTCTACACCACCGAATGATAACAGCAAAACATAACCTCCAATCCAGTGTCTTTTTTTGGGAGGTGGATTCCCATGCACCTCTTCACACCCACACATGGGTATGCGCTTCCTGATTTTGGCAATTTGGTGTCATCCTCCTGGGTCGCCCTTCCAGGGCTGCGGGGTTACTCGGTACCGGGCCGGTGTCAGCGGGTGGTGTGTCACAGCAGCGGTGACCCGGTCCGTGGCCCTGGGTGCCCAAGTAATGGCGGGTAATGCTTATGGTGGAATGTAGTTAATGGAATAGTTTGTGACGCCACCTGTGGTGTTCGGCAAGTGGGATGTTAGGCCGACGCTGCAGACAGATCCTCTGGGACAGATGGTGTGGTGCAGCAGTGATGTTATAGCCCTCCACAGGCAGGGCTGTTGTCCTAGGGCAGAATAGGTGAAGTGACACTTAGATGGTGTAGTGTCCGGCGCAGGGGATGCAGCAGTGTCAAGCAGGCGAACGCAGAAAGGAATGGGGGAAACCAGGGCATGTAGTTCCAAAGCTTTACTCACAGTCTGTAGTGCCCGCTTCCGTGCCGTGTCCTCCGGGTCAGGGACTCAGTCAACCTCCAGGCAAGATGAAATGCTCCCTTCCAACACTCCGCCAACTTATGTACCTTTTCTGAACGTCTCCTCTATAGCGCCTTTAAGTGTGAAGATCTCCTAGTACTGAGTTACACTGGAGTTCCTCCTATCAGATGTTCCCAAGAACTCTACTTGTACGTCAGACAGCTGTAGCCTGCTTCGGGGACTCCTTACTCCTGAGTCCCGGCTCTCTATCCGTGTTGCTGTTGTGCCCCCAAGTCTTAGATGGGAGTAGTGCATTTACAGCCCACTACTCCACCGGTGTCTGGTGCAGAACCATTAGTGTCCATACAACCTCGAGAACGGGCCCCGGCCTTGCACTTAGAACTTCTAGGCAGGGTTCTCTCCTAACCCACGTCCTCTGTGTTCCCTTTTCTCCTACGTTCCGTACTTGTCTTTCTCTCAAATGGAAGCTCAGGCTTCAGTTCAATGTCTTCCTCTTTCTTTCCTTTCCCGTACCAGCAGACACGGGTCACTCAGGTCTGCTGCAGCACTCCTTCCTCCATCCCTCTTCCAGGGATCTCCACTCCTCTCTGAGTGGCTTCCTCCCTCAGACTCTCCTTCAGACTGACCTACTGACTGACCTCTAATCCTAAACCTTCCCAATCTTTTATGTATTCTCAACTCCACCCACCTCCCAGCATGTTTAGTGTCCCGAGCAGGGAACCACCAAAGGTGCTCTGCTTCTCTCTAAGCAAGGAGCCACAATGTGGTTTTGCTGAACTACTCTATTGTGTGGGGTGCGAGTGTTGGAGTGTGGTCAGGAGTTCCCACCTTACCTGGACGGTGGGGCACCACACCTTAGGTGAAGGTGCAGTACCTCTGTGGCGACTGAGCCTCAGGGGCGCCACACTCCTCCTTCTCCTCATCCTCATCATCCACCAACACTAGAACACGAGAGTGAACGTGTTCCGTGATGCTACAGCCACTCTAGTTTTTTGAAAGGGTGTTTATGATGCCCGTAAAAAATTTTTTAAAAATATGTCCCCCCCAGGGGGAAATGTTTGTCAGCCCATACATTTAGTGTATGGGCATTCCAAGTATAGGAGACCCGCTCCTTTATAATGGGTACTTTTTTATGAGGACATCCTCCACGTTTCTTTCAAGGGGCATTGGAGTGCCTCCTAATTGTTGGCAGGCCTTGCATTCACTGCATCGACAAAAACTATGGGAGACCCACTTCCTAATAATGAGAACATTGTTTTCAGGAGGCCAACCTCTACATCTCTTCCAAGGGTTATTGGGGTGCGTGTAGCTTTGGTGCAGGGCAGGCCTTGCATTGAATGCATAAGCAAACAGTATGGGAGACACACTTTCTTGTAATGGGAAGATTTTTGTCATGAGGCCTTCAAGTACATCTGTTGAAAGGGATATTGGGGTGCATGTAACTTTGATGCAAGCCAGGCCTTGCATTCAATGCTTAAGCAAACAGTAATGGAGTACCAAATGAATAATGTAAACTTGGTTTTCATGTGGCCATCCATTACGTGGGTTAAAAGGCTTATTGGGGTGTGTGTGAATTTGGTGCAGGGCAGGCCTTGCATTCAATGCATAAGCAAACAGTATGAGAGTACCAAGTGAATACTGGGAACTATGGTTGCATGTGGCCATCCAGTACGTGGCTTCAAAGACTTATCGGGGTGCTTGTAACTTTGGTGCATGGCAGGCCTTGCATTCAATGCATAAGCAAACAGTAAGGGAGAACCAAATGAATACTGGGAACTATGGTTGCATGTGGCCATCCAGTGTGTGGCTTCAAAGACTTATTGGGGTGCGTGTAACTTTAGTGCACAGCAGACCTTGAATTCAATGCATAAGCCAACAGTATGGGAGTACCAAATGAATATTGGGAACTATGGTTGCATGTGGCCATCCAGTACGTGGCTTCAAAGGTTTATTGGGGTGCATGTAACTTTGGCACAGGGCAGGCTTTGCATTCAATGCATAGGCAAATAGTATGGGAGTACCAAATGAATACTGGGAACTATGGTTGCATGTGGTCATCCATGACGACTGTTCAATGGGTTGTTGGGGTGCGTCCAAATTTTGGGCAGCCCTGCCACTCACTGCATATGGAGTGCCCCGCAGGGCCGTGGGTTACTCAGTATCGGGCCGGTCAGGTTCTTTAAAGGGGATGTGTCACAGTGACAGTGACCCGATCCGTGGCCCTGGGCATCCAGTAAAGATGGTTGTGAAATGAAGGATGATGATGGTAATGGGAAAAATGATGGGGAAATGGTAGGGAAATGGGAATTGTGACGCCACCCATGGTATTCGGCAAGGGTAGCCGATGTTGCAATGCAGATTCTCTCGGATGGTGTTAGGGCAGCAGAGATGGTGAAGCTCTCCACGGGTAGAGCTGTGTCCCAGGGCAGTTGAGATGGTAACAGGTGAGTTGGTGACTGCGATGGTGCGTGCGGTGTGGAGCAGGCGAGACTTAAATGACACGAAGGACACAGTTGGGTGCAGTTTCAGGGTTTTAACTCATGATTCCTGCATATACAGTGGCCCGCTTGGCACTGTGTCCTCCGGGTGATGGGTCCAACAAACTCCCAGGTAGATTGGGATGCACTTCTCAGGACTCCCCTTTAAATTCACTTTTCTAGGCAGTGCCTCTGCGCTGATCTCTACCTTCTCTGCTGCCCTGTGCCTAGTGTCTCCGAACCAGCAGCCGCGGACCCTGTTGGGTGACGGTCTCAAAGTCCCCTTGCTCCTATCTGGCTGCCTTTTCGGGGAACAATTATGGTTGGGCTGAGGCACTCAGCCTCCAGCTTGCTAGCTGAGCCTCGTTTGATATTCTCTCCACTAGGCTTAGGGGCCAGCTCCCCACTGTGGCCTGGTCCTTCCATGTCTGGATACGGGCCCCACGCGTGGCTTTCTGCACTACCTGTGCCCCAAGGACCCCTTCTATTCTCCTAGGAGCTTCCTTCCTTCTAGATGTGTGTCTCAGACCCTTACTCTCCCCACGTCAGTCCTGCTCTCCCGCTGGTCTGTCACCGACTGTCTGGATCTTTCCAGAATCTTCAATTTACCGCACACTAACTCCTCCCATTAACTGTCACCTAACTGTCACTGATTGGATGCCCTCAATCACACCACTTCCTAAGCTCCTCCCCTTCTACCTACCTTTCCCCACTGACTCCCCAGCACACTTTCCTGGCCAGCCTGGTGTGTGTTGGGTGTAAGTGTTAGGAGTCCTGGGTGGTGTCCCCGCCTTACCTGAGGGTGGGATACCATACCTCTGGATGAGGTGCAGTACCTCTGTACCTCTGGACCCTCAGGGGCGCCACACATACGTAATAACAGTATAAGAGACCCAATGTTTAATAATGGGAACAACAAAGCATTGCCTGTTGATGGTTCTCTAAGAATAGTGAGGGCTGACTGCTGGCCCTCTAAAAATAGACTTTGTGACTTCATGAACGAAACATGATGTGTCTGATAATGTGTCACACACCGCATGGTCAAAGAAGGTTGCAAATTGTTAAAATGACATTTCCCAGTGAATGCATTTGTCTTGGTAGAAAGCAATGCTAAAGTTGAAAAACGCATCAAAAAGGCTACGTGTGAACATAGCCCAAGTGGTGGAGGAATATTTTTGTTTTGGGTTAATTATTTTGCCTTATATAAAAGTCATTACCCTGAAAAGGATGTTCCTTAACATATTTCCCATGAAAATCCATTTTGGTTTTGCTTTTGTATGTTTTTTGGTGCGCCTGTAAAAAATGGCATAAGACTCTGACAACATTGTTCACCGCTGTGACCTGGGAGTCAGGAATGCTTACAGGGGCGATCCCCATGATGTTCCCATGGCATTTAAGCGCTGTTCCCATCATTTTCAGATGTTTTTAGACCATAAAAGGACCCCGGTGGGGGGGTTCGCAACAAAAATGCTCGGGTTTCCCATAGACTTACATTGGGCTCGTTGTTCTGGTCGAGTACCCGAGTATTCCAATTTGCTCGACCCGACCAACGAGCACCCGAGTATTTTAGTGCTCGCTCATCACTAGATACTATATGTGCTTTGTATTTGAGGATCACAAGCTATTTATCGTTTCCCTATTGCTGCTATGTGGTGCCACCATTTGGCTAATCTGTATAACTATATGTTTTAATATTTGAGTCAACAAAAATTATATTTTTCCTCTAAGTATGGAAGGACTGTGGGACCAGGAGACTAATGCCTGAGATGACCCAGCTGTACAGATTTTGCATCGAGACCAAGGAAAGACATATTATTCTTCTGCCAACAATGAGCATTATGACCCCAGTGCGCCAGATTGGATGAATAGTCTCTATGTAGTTAAACATAATGGAAAGACATTACGGGAGATTTACTGATGTAATTATGCAATCTAATTAATTGGGTAATTTAAAGAAGAACATGTTTTCTGCTTAAAGATACAGATTAAAGATAAATTCATTAACTTGATTTTCCTTCATTCAGTTGGTGGAAAATGTGCATACTTTACTGTGTATCCCCTCTTTCATTTCTAATGTATTTTTATATATAATTCATTTCAGATTATACCCTGTGACGTACAATGCCATTATCTAAATGAGTCTACCAGCAGCAGACAAGACTATTTAGAAGGTATGCACATTCAGACATTGAGGATCAGATTCTTTATCACTATATTCATTGTTTCAGGCTTTGTTCATTTCCTTCTTGTAACCTGACAAATAGACAGCAATGCAGTAAAGCAGTGCAAGTAAAATAATAGGTTACTATACAATAAATAAGAAAATCCAGATCTCTCTACAGATGCAGGTGTTTGCTTTGGGTAAGCAAAGTATATTTCATGTACAATGTTTTAAGACTGATACTTTGATTTTCACAAAGTTTGCCACTGATAATATCTGTAAAGCGCTGAGGAATATGATGGTGTTATATAAGTAATCATAATAAATAATAATAATAATAATAATAATTAGAGATGAGTGGACACCTGGATGTTCGGGTCCGGCAGGTTCAGCCCAACAGTTATAAATGTACCAGAACAGTACCCGGACCCGAACTCAAACTCGAACCCGGACCCCATTCACTTGAATGGGGGCCCGAACATTCAGTGTTCGCCATGCTGTCATGTGCATGACAGCGCGGCAAACACCGCTTTTGATCAGTGGTGAAATCATCCCCGCCGGTCAGAGAGAATGCGGTTCCCACGCTGTCAAAAGACAGCATGAGCACTCAGCTGTGATTGGAAATGAAAGTTTACCTCCGGTCACTGGTGTCAGCTGATTGGACTACAGCTCCCATCATCCGACACCTGCAGCCGCTATTAATAGTGAGAGCAGGAGCGGATGATGGAAATTTTTATCTGCGGCTCCTGCGCTATAAATAAATAATTTAAAAAATGGCGTGTTTCAATGTTGCGATGACCAAAAAAACCATAATTCTAGAGCTTCGATTTTTTTTTTATCGTTACATCATTTACTGATCAGTAGAGTTGAGCGATACCAGCCGATACTTGAAAATATCGGATCGGAATGGATCGGCCGATCTTAAAGAAAAGTATCGGTATCGCCGATTCCGATTCCCGGGAACCAATGCAAGTCAATGGGGCCAAAATATCGGAATTAAAAAAAACCCTTTCTTTCCTTGTAGGTTAATTCTACATGAAGAAAAACAACTAAGAATAATGTAGAATGTATTGTGGGAGGTGGAGGAGACATTAAAGCCATAGAGGTTTTGCCCAATCAAATGGAATAGCAGGAATTAAACTTTTTTTTTAAAGACGTTAGGAGTTACAAAGATATTGACTATGTTAGCCTCATTTATATTTTGCCAGACATGTATGTCTTCTTCTTCTTTCTTCTTTCTTCTTCTTTCTTATTCTTCTTCTTCCTTTTTTTACCTTCTTCTTCTTCTTATTCCTTTTTTTACATTCTTCTTCTTCTTCCTTTTTTTACATTCTTCTACTTCCTTTTTTTACATTCTTCTTCTTATTCCTTTTTTTACATTCTTCTTCTTCCTTTTTTTAAATTCTTCTACTTCCTTTTTTTACATTCTTCTTCTTCTTCCTTTTCTTACATTCTTCATATTCTTCTTATTCAACAATTATTATTCTACATATTCAACTTCTTCATCTTCTTCCTATTCTTCTTCATCATATTCTTGTTTGTGTCAGGCATTCCTGTAGTTGTTATCTAGAAAAGTTAGAAGTTTACACCTTCCGTTCTGCCTGTCACAAAAGATTTACAACAGGATTTGTCCACGTTCAGTTTGGCCTGCAGTAGCAGGCCTTTTCCAGGGGCACCACGAGGAGGAACGGACTCACCCCCATACACTGCTTAGTCTTCTTCTGCTTATAAATAAGATAATATCATTTGCTCAGAGTATTAGTCTTATGCTTAATGTTCTTCTGCTTTGTTTTATTATGCTTCTTTGTCTTCTCTCTCTTGTTGTTCTGCATCTTGGTGGTTGTCTTCCTGTTCTTTGTCCTCTTGAACCAGCTGACGGTACTGGCACCCGGAGGGGTAGCAGAAGGAACAAGAGCCAATGGCACTACCGAGGACCAGCTGACAGTGCTGGAACCCGGTTACTAAGCAGGAGGTACCTGTGCTACAAAGCACTACCAAGGACCAGCAGACGTTGCCGGAACTCGGATACCGAGATGGAGGCACCTAGGCCAAAGGCTCTGACGAGAACCAGCTGACGGTGCTGGAACCCGGAGGGGTAGCATAAGCTGCAAGAGCAAATGGAAATAGCGAGGACCAGCTGACAGTGCTGGCACCCGGAGGGGCAGCAGAAGGAATAAGAGCCAATGGCACAACCGAGGACCAGCTGACGGTGCTGGAACCCGGTTACTAAGCAGGAGGTACCTGTGCTACAAAGCACTACCAAGGACCAGCAGACGTTGCCGGAACTCGGATACCGAGATGGAGGCACCTAGGCCAAAGGCTCTGACGAGAACCAGCTGACGGTGCTGGAACCCGGAGGGGTAGCATAAGCTGCAAGAGCAAATGGAAATAGCAAGGACCAGCTGACAGTGCTGGCACCCGGAGGGGCAGCAGAAGGAATAAGAGCCAATGGCACAACCGAGGACCAGCTGACGGTGCTGGAACCTGGTTACTAAGCAGGAGGTACCTGTGCTACAAAGCACTACCAAGGACCAGCAGACGTTGCCGGAACTCGGATACCGAGATGGAGGCACCTAGGCCAAAGGCTCTGACGAGAACCAGATGACGGTGCTGGAACCCGGCGGGGTAGCAGAAGTTACCCCTGAAAAGCAAAGTTGGCATGCCGCAAGCTGGCCGCAGTTACCGAATCACACAGTCCTACAGGGGGTGCTTGTCCTACTGGCACTACGGAACAAGCCTTTCTTACCAGAACCCGCAGTCCACATAGGAAGCACCTAAACTGCTGGCACCCTAGCCTCGGCTAACCCAACCGCAACACGACATGGCAACTTGGGGTGGCAAACTGACATTGACACTTCCCGGAAACAGCAGGCAGGGCTGGAACCAAGCTGGGCAGGAGGGAGTACCCGTGCCAAAGTCAGTTATGAGCAGCAACTGGCGATGTTGGAGCCCAGGGACAAGCACTTAGCAGGCTGAGGCCTGATGTGCTGTCAATTGGGAGGCAGCAGGACAGATTGCCATCAAAACAGCAGGGGAACGGCTGACGTTACTGAACCCCACAAACACAGGAGCTAGTGTTTTACTCTGTGAAGACGGCACTTCCGAGCAACAACTGGCTGTGTTGAAGCCCAGGGACAAGCACGGAGCAGGCTGAGGCTGCATTGAAGAAATTTTAAGATCGGTTGTAGACTTCTACTAATTTTAACCAAGCTCCACTTAGGCCTGTGGCTTCACTGATTTTCGTATTTCCCCTGTCCTCCAACCCCGCCAGTTACAGCTCCGAAGTGGCGTCTGCACAATCCACACTTGTTCCTGTGTTACAGGTGTTCAGTCCGGTCAGTTAATCCCCTGATGTGTGTCCGGCAATGTCGCCTGCTCTGTCCACATTCCCATAACTAGTTATGGGAATGTGGACAGAGCAGGCGACATTGCCGGACACACATCAGGGGATTTACTGACCGGACTGAACACCGTAACACAGGAACAAGTGTGGATTGTGCTTATGGGAATGTGGACAGAGCAGGCGACATTGCCGGACACACATCAGGGGATTAACTGACCGGACTGAACACCTGTAACACAGGAACAAGTGTGGATTGTGCAGACGCCACTTCGGAGCTGTAACTGGCGCGGTTGGAGGACAGGGGAAATACGAGAGACAGTGGAGCCACAGGCCTAATTGGAGCACGGTTAAAAATCAGTAGTGGTACGACTGTGTAGGCAGCAGGATACTTTGCCATCCACACAGCAGGGGATCAGCTGACGTTACTGAACCCCACTGAGACACGGGAGCAAGTGTCTCTTTCCGTGTGGACGGCACTTCCGAGCTACAACTGGCTGTGTTGAAGCCCAGGAAATAGGAGGGTGTAGGCAGAGGCCTACTGTCTTTGGAATGTGGTGACAGCAGGAGAGACTGCCATCCACACAGCAGGGGATCAGCTGACGTTACTGAACCCCACTGAGACACGGGAGCAAGTGTCTCTTTCCGTGTGGACGGCACTTCCGAGCTACAACTGGCTGTGTTGAAGCCCAGGAAATAGGAGGGTGTAGGCAGAGGCCTACTGTCTTTGGAATGTGGTGACAGCAGGAGAGACTGCCATCCACACAGCAGGGGATCAGCTGACGTTACTGAACCCCACTGAGACACGGGAGCAAGTGTCTCTTTCCGTGTGGACGGCACTTCCGAGCTACAACTGGCTGTGTTGAAGCCCAGGAAATAGGAGGGTGTAGGCAGAGGCCTACTGTATTTGGAATGTGGAGACAGCAGGAGAGACTGCCATCCACACAGCAGGGGATCAGCTGACGTTACTGAACCCCACTGAGACACGGGAGCAAGTGTCTCTTTCCGTGTGGACGGCACTTCCGAGCTACAACTGGCTGTGTTGAAGCCCAGGAAATAGGAGGGTGTAGGCAGAGGCCTACTGTCTTTGGAATGTGGAGACAGCAGGAGAGACTGCCATCCACACAGCAGGGGATCAGCTGACGTTACTGAACCCCACTGAGACACGGGAGCAAGTGTCTCTTTCCGTGTGGACGGCACTTCCGAGCTACAACTGGTTGTGTTGAAGCCCAGGAAATAGGAGGGTGTAGGCAGAGGCCTACTGTCTTTGGAATGCGGAGACAGCAGGAGAGACTGCCATCTCCACAGCAGGGGAACAGCTGGCAGTGCTGAACCCCACTAACACTCGAACGAATGTGTTTGGCTCTGTGGAGACGACACTTCTGAACACCAACTGACGCTGTTGGAGCCCAGGATTAGGCGAGGAGCAGGCTGGGGCCTGTTGCTTTTAGCAGGTGAAGGCAGCAGGAGACTTGCCATCTCCACAGCAGGGGAACAGCTGGCAGTGCTGAACCCCACTAACACTCGAACGAATGTGTTTGGCTCTGTGGAGACGACACTTCTGAACACCAACTGACGCTGTTGGAGCCCAGGATTAGGAGAGGAGCAGGCTGGGGCCTGTTGCTTTTGGCAGGTGAAGGCAGCAGGAGACTTGCCATCTCCACAGCAGGGGAACAGCTGGCAGTGCTGAACCCCACTAACACTTGAACGAATGTGTTTGGCTCTGTGGAGACGACACTTCTGAACACCAACTGACGCTGTTGGAGCCCAGGATTAGGCGAGGAGCAGGCTGGGGCCTGTTGCTTTTGGCAGGTGAAGGCAGCAGGAGACTTGCCATCTCCACAGCAGGGGAACAGCTGGCAGTGCTGAACCCCACTAACACTTGAACGAATGTGTTTGGCTCTGTGGAGACGACACTTCTGAACACCAACTGACGCTGTTGGAGCCCAGGATTAGGCGAGGAGCAGGCTGGGGCCTGTTGCTTTTGGCAGGTGAAGGCAGCAGGAGACTTACCATCTCCACAGCAGGGGAACAGCTGGCAGTGCTGAACCCCACTAACACTTGAACGAATGTGTTTGGCTCTGTGGAGACGACACTTCTGAACACCAACTGACGCTGTTGGAGCCCAGGATTAGGCGAGGAGCAGGCTGGGGCCTGTTGCTTTTGGCAGGTGAAGGCAGCAGGAGACTTGCCATCTCCACAGCAGGGGAACAGCTGGCAGTGCTGAACCCCACTAACACTTGAAAGAATGTGTTTGGCTCTGTGGAGACGACACTTCTGAACACCAACTGACGCTGTTGGAGCCCAGGATTAGGCGAGGAGCAGGCTGGGGCCTGTTGCTTTTGGCAGGTGAAGGCAGCAGGAGACTTACCATCTCCACAGCAGGGGAACAGCTGGCAGTGCTGAACCCCACTAACACTTGAACGAATGTGTTTGGCTCTGTGGAGACGACACTTCTGAACACCAACTGACGCTGTTGGAGCCCAGGATTAGGCGAGGAGCAGGCTGGGGCCTGTTGCTTTTGGCAGGTGAAGGCAGCAGGAGACTTGCCATCTCCACAGCAGGGGAACAGCTGGCAGTGCTGAACCCCACTAACACTTGAAAGAATGTGTTTGGCTCTGTGGAGACGACACTTCTGAACACCAACTGACGCTGTTGGAGCCCAGGATTAGGCGAGGAGCAGGCTGGGGCCTGTTGCTTTTGGCAGGTGAAGGCAGCAGGAGACTTGCCATCTCCACAGCAGGGGAACAGCTGGCAGTGCTGAACCCCACTAACACTCGAACGAATGTGTTTGGCTCTGTGGAGACGACACTTCTGAACACCAACTGACGCTGTTGGAGCCCAGGATTAGGCGTGGAGCAGGCTGGGGCCTACTGGATTTTGGCAGGTGAAGGCAGCAGACTTGCCATCTCCACAGCAGGGGAACAGCTGGCAGTGCTGAACCCCACTAACACTTGAACGAATGTGTTTGGCTCTGTGGAGACGACACTTCTGAACACCAACTGACACTGTTGGAGCCCAGGATTACGCATGCCGCATGCAGAGGCCAATGGGCAGCGGTTTTTATGGAGGTTGTTGACTACTACTGATTCTAACCATGCTCCACTTAGGCCTCTGGCTCCACTGTCTCTACTATTTACCCTGGCCTCCAACCCCACCAGCTACATCTCTGAAGTGGCATCAGCACAATCTACACTTGTTCCTGTGTTACTGGTGCTCAGTCCCGTCAGTTGATCCCCTGATGTTTGTCCGGCAAGTTCGCCAGCTCTGTCCTCATTCCCACTACTGGTTATGGGAATGTGGACAGAGCAGGAGACCTTGCCGGACACACATCAGGGGATAAACTGATGGGACTGAGCCACAGGAACACAGGAACAAGTGTAGATTGTGCTGACGCCACTTCAGAGATGTAGATGGCGGGGTTGGAGGTCAGGGGAAATAGTAGAGACAGTGGAGCCAGAGACCTAAGTTGGGCACGGTTAAAAATCAGTAGTGGTTTGAATGTTGATGGAGCTGGTGACTTTGCCGTCCACACAGCAGGGGATCAGCTGGCGTTACTGAACCCCACTAACACAGGAGCTAGTGTGTTTCTCTGTGCAGACGACACATCTGAGCGACAACTGGCTGTGTTGAAGCACAGGGATTATAGTTCAGGTGGTAGAAAAATGAACACACCAGCAGACCTGGATACAGTTGCCAACCACTAATTTAGTGTGTAAGAGGAATGGCAAAGTCTTTGGAGATCCAGGCCTTGTTCATTTTCAGAAAAGTCAGCCGGTCAACATTATCGGAAGATAGTCGCGTGCGACGGTCTGTTAGTACACCACCTGCGGCACTAAAGACACGTTCCGATAATACACTGGCAGCAGGGCAAGCCAGCACCTCCAATGCATACTGGCTAAGCTCTGGCCATGTATCCAGCTTAGAGACCCAAAACTTGAAGGGGGAAGAGCCATCTGGGAGTACAGTGACAGGGCAAGACATGTAGTCTGACACCATCTGACGGAAGCGTTGCCTCCTGCTGACTCGAGGCGTCGTTGATGGTGTAGACAATTGTGGTGGACACACAAAACTTTGCCACATTTGGGCCATAGTGGTCTTGCCTTGTGCTGCGGCGCTGCCTCTGCTCCCTCTTTGTGCAGAGTTTCCTCCACTGCCTCGATGCACAGAGCTGCTTTGTAAAGCACTAGCAACAATGCTGTCGGGTGGAATGGAAAACATTATGGACTGCACCAGTGACTCTTCGGTACTCCCGCAGTTTACGCTCCCGGTTCAACGTTGGTATGAGCCTTTGTACGCTGTCCCGGTAGAGAGGATCTAGGAGGGTGTACACCCAATAATCAGCCGAGACGAGAATGTGGGCGATGCGGCGGTCGTTTCTCAGGCACTGCAGCATGAAATCAACCATGTGCTGCAGACTCCCAACTGCCAAAGAACCGCTGTCCCCTGTTTGAGGCGTGACCTCGGCCTGCTCTGCATCACCCCACCCTCGCTGTACATACTGAGTAGAGGTTTGTGTACCTCCCTCCTCTGGAGAGATGTCTTCCTCCTCCATCGACTCCTCCTCATCCTCCTCACAAAGTGTCCCCTGCCTAGGCCTTTGTGAGGAAACACGTAGCGCAGACTGTCCAGAAGCAGATGGCATTTGGGACTCCTCATCCTCCACCTCTTCCGAAACCTCATCCCTTAGTGCTTGCAGTGTTTGTTGAAGCAGGCAGATAAGGGGGACAGTCATGCTGACTAGTGCATCATCTGCACTCGCCATCCGCGTGGATTCATCGAAGGCACGCAAAACGAGGCAGATGTCCTTCATAGAGGCCCACTCAATGGTGCTGAAGTGTGAACGGCGCACAGTGCGACTTGTTTGCGCCTGATGCAGCTGGTACTCCATGACTGCTGCCTGCTGCTCACACAACCGCTCCAACTTATGTAACGTTGAGTTCCACCGGGTGGGTAGGTCACATATGATGCGATGTTCCGGAAGGCCAAATCGTCGCTGCAGAGCAGCGAGGCGCGATCTTGTCGTGCTGGAACGCCACAAGTGAGCGCACTCTATGCGGACCTTGTGCAACAGTGCATCAAGATCCGGATAGTCCCTCAGAAAGCTCTGCACGACCAAGTTAAGCACATGTGCCAGACATGGGATGTGTGTGAGGTTGCCTAGGCCAAGAGCTGCCACCAGATTTCGGCCATTGTCACACACTACCAAGCCCGGCTGGAGATTCGCTGGCCCAAACCACACATCGCTCTCCAGCTTGATAGCATTCCAGAGCTCCTGCGCTGTGTGGCTTCGATTCCCCAAATAAATTAATTTGAGTACAGCCTGTTGACGTTTGGCCACGACTGTGCTCATATCGGTCGTAACAGGCTCCTGCTCTGCTGTTTCTGAGGAACTTGAGTAGGAGGAGGAGTCTATGTGTACAGACTGTAGTCCTGCAATCCGTGGCGTTGGAAGAACACGTACAGCGCCACTCTCCAGATCTGTACCCGGCTCCACAACATTGACCCAGTGGGCAGTGAGGGAAAGGTATCGTCCCTGTCCATGGTTACTGGTCCACGCATCGGTGGTCAGGTGGACCTTGCTACTAACGGCGTTTAGTAGCGCATGTTTTATTTTGCCCTCAACATATTTCTGCAGGGCAGGGACGGCTCGCCTGCTGAAATAAAAGCGGCTGGGCACGTTGTGTTGGGGGACTGCCAATGCCATTAAGTCCCGGAAGGTGTCAGTGTCCACCAGCCTGAATGACAGCATTTCAACTGCCAGAAGTTTGGCAATGCCAGCATTCAGAGACTGTGCTCGGGGATGGTTTGCTGAGTAAGGGCGCCTTTTATCCCATGCCTGTGCTACCGATGGCTGTGATGGATGGGAACGTGCTGCTATGGGTGGAATCTGACAGGGTCTCCGGACAACAGTGGCAGAGGTTCTTCCTTGGCGATCTTGTGAGGAAGCTGAACCAGCAGTGTGTGAGCTGGAGGAAGAGGTCCCAACACGAACTGAAGAGGTGGTAGGTGGTGCTGTACGTTGGCCTACGTCTTCAGGGTGTCTCTGCAACTCCAACTCGTGCTTGGTGCGCACATGTTTCCACATATTTGTGGTATTGAGGTTGCTGACATTTCTCCCTCTTTTGACTATCTGATGACACAGCTTGCATTTGACAAAGCAAATGTCATCTGCAACTGTGTCAAAAAAGGACCACGCACTGCAACTCTTGGGAGCGCCCGTTTTGCCTTTGGAATGAGGAATGCTCCTAACGGGTGCCGAAGTGGAGGGTACAGGCAACCAAGTCTTCCCCCTCCCTCTGCCTCCTGTTTTGGCCGGTAGGGGAATCTCTTCCTCCGAGCTGCTCCCACCACCTTCCTGTTCCTCATGCCATGATGGGTCAAGGACCTCATCATCTTCCCTCCCCTCTTCAAACAGCTGCTTCTCCGGGGTTGTCTCGCCAGCACCGTACGCACCAGAAAGTGGCAACTGAGTCTCGTCATCATCTGATGCATACTGAGGTGTGCTGACCATAGGCACTGGCCCACTCGCCTCTTCAGATTCAGAGGGACAAAGAAGTTGCGCATCACTGCATACGCCCTCTTCTTCACATTCAGGAATGCTGCTTGGCTGGCCCCCTCTTTCCAAGCCAACAGATTCCGAGAACAGAAGTAGAGACTGTGATGGCTCCTGTCCATGTCTCTCTGACAGCCTGGGCACTTTGGCAGGTGGTGAAGAGACAGATGGTTGCTCTTCGGTGCTCTGGTCCTGAGAGGCTGTGGAAGTAATTGAAGTCGATGCGTTAGCTGCCATCCATCCGACAACGGCTTCAATTTGTTCCTCCCGCAGCAGTGGGGTACGTTGAGGTCCTACAAAGCTGCGCATAAAGGACTGTTGCCTGCTAAAACTGGGGGATGCTGATCCACTGGTGCCCGCAGCAGGCCCAGAATCCCCACGTCCTCTACCTGCAGAATCCCCACGTCCTCTCCCTGCAGAATCCCCACGTCCTCTCCCTGCTGAAACTCCACGCCCACGCCCACGCGCCTTACTCCCTGCCTTCTTCATCTTGCCAGACTGCTTAAGATAGGCAGAAAAGTACAAAGGGGGGCCTTAGTGTGCTTATTCCTGAACAGCTGGTTACAGGTACAAGAAACACTAATTTTATGAAGTGTGTGTGTGTGGACTACACTTTAATAGGAGCTGATGTGGCCTACACAAGTTCCAAATGTAGTGTTTGGTGAACTTTTTTTGTGGTTTCTTTGTTGGAAACAAACTCAAAGTATGTGAACAAAGAATTGAAACTGATAGTATCACCAACTTTTTGGAGCTATTACAATGCAGGCAGGTAACCTACAATGCAAAAGATGAGGCTCCAAAAAAATTGGGTAATACTAATCTGGCTGCGCCGGCAGGGCACAAGCCAGAAAAAAAGGCTCCTCTATCTACTCCTATATAGTGTTTGCAACCAACCAATGTTGATGGATACGGATGGATGCACACTAATAGGAGAAGAAAAAATGAGCTGCACTCAAAGACAAATATGTGTGAGGCAGTGACGCACGTTGAGCGTCCTACAACCAGACGTAGCTGCAGGACACTCTACTCTGCGTGAGCTGCACTCACACACAGTCAGAGACCTCTCAGACAGCCGTGAACAGTGCAGCTAAGTGGGCACTGGCACTGACAGGCTGCAGAAAGGCTCCGCTGTGTACTCCTATATAGTGTTTGCAACCACCGTAGATGGAGACGGATGGATGCACACTAATAGAAGAAAAAATGAGCTGCAATAAAAGAAAAATGTGTGAGGCAGTGACACGCTGAGCGTCCTACAACCAGACGTAGCTGCAGGACACACTACTCAGCGTGAGCTGCACTCACACACAGTCAGAGACCTCTCAGACAGCCGTGAACAGTGCAGCAAAGTGGACACTAGCACTGAAAGGCTGCAGAAAGGCTCCGCTGTCTACTACTAGTGTTTGCAACCAACGTATATGGATACGGATGGAAGCACACTAGATTGAAATTATGTAAAAAATGCAGCTCAAAAATTAAAAGATGTATGAGGCAGCAGTGATCACACTGGGTGGCCTACAGCCTGACGTGGCTGCAGGACCCACTCCACAGCGTGAGCTGCACTCACACAGCCCTTGCAGACAGCTGTGAACACTGCTGCTAGGGCAAAGAAGGCTACAGTGGTGGTTTATGTAGCCTGGGTAAAGCGCTAGATGTTTGGTGAAATCGCTATTTCTAACTGTCCCTCACAGTCTTCTACAGCAGCCTGTCCCTAACTGAATTCACAGCAGAGTGAACCAGAAATGGCGGCTGTGGTGGCTTTTATAGTGCATCATGACATCATTTCGGCAGCCAATCACAGCCATGCCAATAGTTAACATGCCTACATGCCTAACAGGATGTGCCCACACTTCGGAGGATTCCCATTGGCTTAATCAAAGCAAGCAGGCTCATAGCATGATGGGAACTTCCGATTCCGATTCCGGAATCCGATATGACAAAAGTATCGGAAGTCAGTATCGGAATTCCGATACCGCTAATATCGGCCGATACCCGATACTTTCGGTATCGGAATGCTCAACACTACTGATCAGATTAATTGTTTTTATATTATGATAGATCGGGCGTTTCTGAATGCAATGATACCAAATATGTGTGTTTATTTATTTCTTTTTTCATTGTTTTATTTTGAATTGGGCAAAAAGGGGGTGATTTGAACTTTTATATTTTTTACATTTTTAAAATATTTTTTAAAACTTTTGTTTCTAGTTTTTACTCGCTTCAATAGTCTCCATCGGAGACTTGACGCTGCGATCTTCTGATTGCTTGTGCTACACATGGCAGGGCTTCAATGCTCATCTGATATGAATGCTGGCCACTGGGCGGTGCTCATAGTAGAGCGGAAATCACAGCCATAGGAGTCTCCTGCAGACCTCGGGTTGTGATGCCAACTCATTGGCGAACCATGATCATGTGACAGGGGCGCTGAGGGGCGGATCTTAAGACGCACTACTGGTGTAGCCATGTTGAATGCCGCTGTGGGTGATTGACAGCAGCATTTAACATATTAACAGCTGCACGTGGATCACGATTCCACTGTAGGCTGTTAGGGGCACATGTCAGCTGATGACATCAGCTCTCATGTACTGGAACATATGTGGACTCAATGCCAGAGCCCGCCTCAAACAGGGAGAGGGCAACCTATGATGTAACCAAACCGTCATAGGTCGCATAGGAGTAAATTGCTGTGAAGAAAGCTTCATAGTGTCCCAAAAATACCAGCAAGTGCCAGGAGTGTCTCCTAAAGAAGACTCAGCTACAGGATTAGTTGCTCAGGAATGGCAGTGTTAAGGGCTGGCGGAACACACCAAATAATAAGATGGTGTTTAGGTGCGTTCGCAGCCCGAGGTCCACCGTGCAGAGGTGTTAACTGCTGCTCGGTAATGGCGGACGCGATATGGCGGTGCAATAACGGCACACACGGGGTTAACCTCACCCAAGGTGTACCGAGGCGAACGCTTATGACTTAAAGCCGCACTACCGCAAATAATAGATGCCGTAGCCTGTTTTCGCTCACAGAGCTCGGCAGAGTAAGCGCTAGCGTAACGTCACAGGACTCAGCCCTTAGACAGCAGAACTGAAGTCCCTCTAGACCGCTAGCGTCCGGCACCGCGACTGCGATACCAACAGGGATCAAATAAATGGCGTGTGCAAGTGTGCAGACGGCCGGTATGCACTGTGGCCTACAGGCTAGCCACTAGCAGGCGCTGACTCAGACTCTAAACCCTAACAACAGACGTATCAAAGGGTAGGGGTTTCATAATGAGTCAGACACCAGATACATGCATCCATCATCATACACACCAAACTATTTGAGTCTATCTTAGCGCATGGCCGAGTGGCCATGCGAACCTTTTATAGCCGCAGGCGTCCGTGATCCTCCTTGCTTCACGGATGGGCCAATCCGAACACGAGCAGGACCTGAGCACATGACCTTTGATCTCCAATGGGAGATCACTCCGCAGGCATGCTCAGTGGCCCGACATGAGGACTTAGTCCCTGGAGGATCTTGCTGCTGAGCAGCATGCATTGCCAAAGCTGAACCAGGGGTGGCAGCAGCAAGCAAACCCACGGAGCTGGTCTGGACAGAGCGCCGGGACCGACGAGTTTGCTGAGCAAGCTCCTCTGCGGCTGGGGAGGAATGGGAGACCGTCGGAGGCAAGGCTCGGGATTCCCGCTGTGCAGCGCCAGAAATCCGACGCCTAACATTACCCCCCCTCCTCTCTGAGCCTCGCTCCGCTCAAACTCTGCAATGAGAAGAGGAGCGTGGATATTCTCCACCAGGTCCGGGCCTCTGGACCATGACCCTTCCAATCCACCAAGTAAAACTTTTTGCCCCGCATCACCTTGCATCCCACGATGGCATTGACCTCAAACTCGTCAGATGACAGATCTGATGTTCTGGCAGCTGGCTCAGAAAACCGGGACATGTGAACTGGCTTGAGGAGAGACACATGAAACGTGTCCGAGATAGCCAAGTGTGGTGGAAGGGCTAGACGGTAGACCACAGGATTAATCTGCTCGAGGACCTTGAAAGGACCGATGTAGCGTGGTGCAAACTTAGCGGATTCCACCCGCAGCCTGATGTTACGGGCAGAGAGCCACACTAAGTCACCAGGGGCAAAGGTCAGAGCAGGGCGCCGGCGGGTATCAGCGGAGGACCTCATTCTCTCCTTGGAGGCCCGGATAGCATCCTGCGTGCGGTCCCAAATGTCACGTGCCTCCACCGCCCAGTCTGCCACCCTAGAGTCGGAGGATGACACGGGCATGGGCACGGGGACGCGCGGATGCTGGCCATAATTTAAGAGGAATTGGGTCTGACCGGTGGAGTTGGCTACCGCGTTGTTCAAGGCGAACTCCGCCCACGGCAGTAAGGACGCCCAATCATCCTGCCTAGCCGAGACAAAATGTCGCAGATATGTCACCAGGGTCTGGTTGGCTCTCTCCACCAACCCATTCGTCTCGGGATGATAGGCCGAAGAGAGATTTAGCTCAATGCTGAGCAGAGAACAGAGCTCTCTCCAGAACTGAGAAGCAAACTGGGGACCCCGGTCACTGACAATCTTATCCGGCATGCCGTGTAGGCGGAAAACATGTTTATTGAACAATGCCGCTAGGCCTCGTGCCGACGGTAGCCGAGAGAGTGGTACTAGGT
Source organism: Dendrobates tinctorius (assembly GCF_039654945.1). Taxonomy (NCBI): domain Eukaryota; kingdom Metazoa; phylum Chordata; class Amphibia; order Anura; family Dendrobatidae; genus Dendrobates; species Dendrobates tinctorius. Next base: position 61,369,695 of record NW_027361714.1, read on the forward strand.
GCACCATCTTGGAGTAATGATCGGTGATCACCCAGATGATGGTGCTGCCACTGTACTTGGGCAGACCCACCACAAAGTCCATACCAACCATCTCCCAGGGCCTGTCCGCAACCGGCAGAGGATAGAGTAACCCAGCGGGCCGCTGCCGAGAGGGCCGATTCTGGGCGCAAGAGACGCACGCCTGAATATAGTCCTTGACGTCACAGGCCATATGCGGCCACCAGTACGTCCTCGCCAGTAGTTCAGTGGTCCGTTTGATCCCAAAATGACCTCCCACTCTGGACGAATGAGCCCACGAGAGGACCTCCGGTCGCAGATGGACAGCGACAAAAGTCTTGCCCGGAGGTACAGACTCAAGAGCAACCGGAGCCACGGTCCTCAGGCTCTCCGATGGGACTATCAGTCGAGACTCCTCCTCCTCCTCTGATGACACCACAGAGCGAGAAAGAGCTTCGGCTCGGACGTTCTTCTCCCCGGAGAGAAAATGTAGTGTGAAATGGAACCGGGAGAAGAACAAGGACCATCTGGCCTGACGAGAATTCAGCCGCTGAGCCGTCTGCAAATAGACCAAATTTTTGTGATCGGTGAACACCTGGAAAGGATGGCGAGCCCCCTCCAGGAGATGTCTCCATTCTGCGAAGGCCAGCTTCATTGCTAGCAACTCCCTGTCCCCGATGGAATAATTCCTCTCCGCCGGTGTGAAGGTCTTGGAGAAGAAGAAGCATGGGTGCTTCCGACCTTGCGAGTCCTTCTGGAAAAGGACCGCCCCAGCACCGACGGAGGAGGCATCCACTTCTAGAATGAATGGCTTATCTACATCAGGGCGATGTAGAATGGGAGTGCTAGCAAAATGGGACTTAATGGAGGCGAAAGCCTTGGAGACAGTCTCCGACCACAGTTTGGGGTTCGCACCCTTCTTGGTGAGGGCTACCATGGGTGCAACCAAAGTTGAGAAATGGGGAATGAATTGGCGATAGTAATTTATGAACCCCATAAAGCGCTGCACCGCTTTGAGAGAATGGGGTTCCTGCCAATCCATCACCGCCTGTAGCTTGGCAGGATCCATGGCCAAACCCTGGGCTGAGATGATGTAACCCAGGAAAGGCAAGGACTCCTGCTCAAACACACATTTCTCCAATTTGGCATAGAGGGAGTTGGCCCGCAGGAGATCGAAAACTTTGCGAACATCTCTCCGGTGGGAGTCAATATCTGGAGAAAAAATAAGAATATCATCCAGATAGACTACTACCGAGGTGGCAAGCATATCCCGGAAGATATCGTTCACAAAATCTTGGAAGACGGCTGAGGCGTTACATAGCCCGAAGGGCATCACCAGATATTCATAGTGCCCATCTCTGGTGTTAAATGCCGTCTTCCATTCGTCCCCATCACGGATGCGAATCAGGTTATAGGCTCCCCGCAGATCAAGCTTAGTAAACACTCTCGCTCCCCGTAGCCTATCAAATATTTCCGATATCAGGGGCAGAGGATACTTGTTCTTAACGGTTATGGCGTTAAGTCCCCTGTAATCGATGCACGGACGTAATTCCCCATTCTTCTTTTGGACAAAGAAGAATCCCGCTCCCGCCGGGGACACCGACTTCCTAATGAATCCCCTTGCCAGATTCTCCCTGATATACTGCGACATGGCCTCTGTCTCTGGGAGAGATAGGGGGTATACTCGACCCCGGGGAGGCTCAGCGCCGGGCAAGAGATCAATAGGACAGTCGTAAGGGCGGTGCGGCGGAAGGATCTCCGCCGCCTTCTTGGAGAAAACGTCTGCATACTGCCGATATGGCTTGGGAAGCGAGGAGAGATCTGCAGGAACCTCAGAAGTAGCGAACTGAATGCAGTCCCTCAGACACCTACCCTCGCAGGACTTACTCCAAGCGAGGATTTTCCCCGAGGACCAGTCTATGTGGGGAGAGTGGGCCCGTAACCAGGGAACCCCTAGGAGGACCTGGTCGATACCTTCTGGCATCACAAGGAGAGACAGCATCTCCTGATGAGACGGAGACAGTGAGAGTCTCAGTGGAGCCGTTTGGTGTGTGATTAGGGACGGGAGTGTCGCCCCATTCACCACCCTAATGGTGACTGGCTGAGGTAGCAAGACCAGAGGGACTGCGTGTTGTTGAGCGAAGGCAGATGACATAAAGTTGCCCTCCGCTCCAGAGTCCACGCAAATCTCCACCATCAGAGTGGAAGACTCAAACTCTAACGCCCCTTTAAACAGGAGCTTGGAGGAGAAATTAGCTGTGTCTAGTAGACCCCCTCCGATAACCACTAGATGGGGGCATTTCCCGGCCGCTGTGGGCACAGGTTAGCGTGGTGCCCAGTCTGCCGACAACGGAAGCATACTGGGGTACCCGCACGGACCGGACCCTGGACCCAGAGCGGGACACCTCCATGGCCTCTGGAGGCTCAGGCGGTGGGCCGACGGGTTCCAGCGGTCTGGCAAAATTTGGAGCCAACTTATAGCGTTGGCGGGACCTGGAGCGCTCCAACCCTCGCTCAGTGAAGCGAACGTTAATCCGGGTGGAGACTGTAATGAGCTCCTCTAGGGTGGTAGGCACCTCCCTGGTGGCCAGGGCGTCCTTGACATGATCAGCCAGGCCTCTCCAGAATATGGGTATGAGCACCTTATCTGGCCACTCCAGCTCAGAGACCAGAGTTCTGAAGAGAATGGCATACTGGCTGACCAAAGACAAACCCTGGGTTAGCGCCAGCAACTGGAGTGCCGTGTCATGTGTGACCTGAGGTCCCAGGAACACCTGTTTCAGAGCGACCAAGAAGTGGGTGGCACTCTGTACCAGGGGATCCCCACGCTCCCACAGTGGAGTGGCCCATTCCAAGGCCCTGCCCGACAGGAGGGAGATGATAAATCCCACCTTGGCCCGCTCAGAGGGAAATCGTGTAGCCAGCAGCTCTAGGTGAATGGAGCACTGACTCACGAAACCCCTACACGAAGCACTATCCCCTGAGAACTTCTCGGGCAGCGGGAGGCGGGACAAGGTCGGGGCAGGACTGGCCGTGGAGACACGAGCGACAGCCTCTGTAGCTGCTTGAACGGCGACCGAGGTAACATCCGCAGCTGAGGTGGAATGCTCTAGCGCTGCCAACCTACCCTCCAGCTGCTGGATGTACCTATGCAGTCGTAGTTCATCCGCCATTATCGGCCAGACCCTGGCGCTAAGATAATGTTAAGGGCTGGCGGAACACACCAAATAATAAGATGGTGTTTAGGTGCGTTCGCAGCCCGAGGTCCACCGTGCAGAGGTGTTAACTGCTGCTCGGTAATGGCGGACGCGATATGGCGGTGCAATAACGGCACACACGGGGTTAACCTCACCCAAGGTGTACCGAGGCGAACTCTTATGACTTAGAGCCGCACTACCGCAAATAATAGATGCCGTAGCCTGTTTTCGCTCACAGAGCTCGGCAGAGTAAGCGCTAGCGTAACGTCACAGGACTCAGCCCTTAGACAGCAGAACTGAAGTCCCTCTAGACCGCTAGCGTCCGGCACCGCGACTGCGATACCAACAGGGATCAAATAAATGGCGTGTGCAAGTGTGCAGACGGCCGGTATGCACTGTGGCCTACAGGCTAGCCACTAGCAGGCGCTGACTCAGACTCTAAACCCTAACAACAGACGTATCAAAGGGTAGGGGTTTCATAATGAGTCAGACACCAGATACATGCATCCATCATCATACACACCAAACTATTTGAGTCTATCTTAGCGCATGGCCGAGTGGCCATGCGAACCTTTTATAGCCGCAGGCGTCCGTGATCCTCCTTGCTTCTCGGATGGGCCAATCCGAACACGAGCAGGACCTGAGCACATGAGCTTTGATCTCCAATGGGAGATCACTCCGCAGGCATGCTCAGTGGCCCGACATGAGGACTTAGTCCCTGGAGGATCTTGCTGCTGAGCAGCATGCATTGCCAAAGCTGAACCAGGGGTGGCAGCAGCAAGCAAACCCACGGAGCTGGTCTGGACAGAGTGCCGGGACCGATGAGTTTGCTGAGCAAGCTCTTCTGTGGCTGGGGAGGAATGGGAGACCGTTGGAGGCAAGGCTCGGGATTCCCGCTGTGCAGCGCCGGAAATCTGACGCCTAACAGACAGCAAGCAAGTGATAGTGTGTTTTCTCACAGTGAGACAAAGATGTTTTGGAAGCTGACCTAGTGTCAAGATGTCAAGCAAAGAATTCAATTGTCTCCAATAAAAACATTAAGTACAGACAAGCTTTCTGCAGGATGTACATGGATTAAACTGCATAGCACTGAAGTTATTTTTTCTGATGAAGCACCCTTCAGACTGTTTGGGACATGTGGAAAAAAGGTGAGCCCTACCAGGAGTCCTGTGCCATGCCAACATTAAAGCATCCTGAAACCATTCATGTGTGGGGTTCCTTATAATCCAAGAGACTGGGCTCACTCACATTTTTGCCTAAGGACAGTGCCATGAATATACACTGCTCAAAAAAATAAAGGGAAAAGATAAAATAGATATATACACATGGTATATATATATATATATATACACTCACTGGCCACTTTATTAGGTACACCATGCTAGTAACGGGTTGGACCCCCTTTTGCCTTCAGAACTGCCTCAATTCTTCGTGGCAGAGATTCAACAAGGTGCTGGAAGCATTCCTCAGAGATTTTGGACCATATTGACATGATGGCATCACACAGTTGGCGCAGATTTGTCGGCTGCACATCCCTGATGCGAATCTCCCGTTCCACCACATCCCAAAGATGCTCTATTGGATTGAGATCTGGTGACTGAGGAGGCCATTTGAGTACAGTGAACTCATTGTCATGTTCAAGAAACCAATCTGAGATGATTCGAGCTTTATGACATGGCGCATTATCCTGCTGAAAGTAGCCATCAGATGCCTGTTCTTAGCTGAGAGGAGTGGTACCCAGTGTGGTCTTCTGCTGCTGTAGCCCATCTGCCTCAAAGTTCGACGCACTGTGCGTTCAGAGATGCTCTTCTGCCTACCTTGGTTGTAACGGGTGGCAATTTGAGTCACTGTTGCCTTTCTATCAGCTCGAACCAGTATGCCCATTCTCCTCTGACCTCTGGCATCAACAAGGCATTTCCGGCCACAGAACTGCCGCTCACTGGATTTTTTTTCTTTTTCGGACCATTCTCTGTAAACCCTAGAGATGGTTGTGCGTGAAAATCCCAGTAGATCAGCAGTTTCTGAAATACTCAGACCAGCCCTTCTGGCACCAACAATCATGCCACGTTCAAAGGCACTCAAATCACCTTTCTTCCCCATACTGATGCTCGGTTTGAACTGCAGGAGATTGTCTTGACCATGTCTACATGCCTAAATGCACTGAGTTGCCGCCATGTGATTGGCTGATTAGAAATTAAGTCTTAACACACAGTTGGACAGGTGTACCTAATAAAGTGGCCAGTGAGTGTATATATATATATATATATATATATATATATATATACTGCTCAAAAAAATAAAGGGAACACTTAAACAGCAGAATATAACTCCAAGTAAATCAAACTTCTGTGAAATCAAACTGTCCACTTAGGAAGCAACACTGATTGACAATCAATTTCACATGCTGTTGTGCAAATGGAATAGACAACAGATGGAAATTATTGGCAATTATCAAGAAGCACTAAATAAAGGAGTGGTTATGCAGGTGGGGACCACAGATCACATCTCCGTACCAATGCTTTCTGGCTGGTGTTTTGGTCAATTTTGAATGTTGCTTGTGCTTTCACACTCGTGGCAACATGATACGGACTCTACAACCCACACAAGTGACTTAGGTAGTGCAGCTCATCCAGGATGACAGATTAATGCGAGCTGTGGCAAGAAGGTTTTCTGTGTCTGTCAGCATAGTGTCCAGAGGCTGGAGGCGCTACCAGGAGACAGGCCAGTACACCAGGAGACGTGGAGAGGCCATAGGAGGGCAACAACCCAGCAGCAGGACCGCTACCTCAGCCTTTGTGCATCGAGGAACAGGAGGAGCACTGCCAGAACCCTGCAAAATGACCTCCAGCAAGCCACAAAATGTGCATGTGTCTGCACAAACGGTTAGAAACTGACTCCATGAGGATGGTCTGAGTGCCTGACGTCCACAGATGGGAGTTGTGCTCACAACCCAACACCATGCAGGATGCTTGGCATTTGCCACAGAACACCAAGATTGGCAAATTCGCCACTGGCGCCCTGTGCTCTTCACAGATGAAAGAAGCAGGTTCACACTGAGCACATGTGACAGATGTGACAGAGTCTGGAGAAGCCGTGGAGAGTGATCTGCTGCCTGCAGCATGACCGGTTTTGCAGTGGGTTAGTAATGGTGTGGGGTGGCATTTCTTTGGAGGGCCGCACAGCCCTTCATGTGCTCGCCAGAGGTAGCCTGACTGCCATTAGGTACCAAGATGAGATCCTCAGACCCCTTGTGAGACCATATGCTGGGTTCCTCCTAATGCAGGACAATGTCAGACCTCATGTGGCTGGGGTGTGTCAGCATTTCCTGCAAGATGAAGGCATTGATGCTATGGACTGTCCTGCCCGTTCCCCTGACCTGAATCCGATTGAGCACATCTGGGACATCATGTCTCACTCCATCCACCAATGTCACGTTGCACCACAGACTGTCCAGGAGTTGGCGGATGCTTTAGTCCAGGTCTGGGAGGAGATCCCTCATGACAACATCTGCCGACTCATCAGGAACATGCCCAGGTGTCGTAGGGAGGTCAAACAGGCACGTGGAGGTCACACACACTACTGAGCATCATTTCTTTGTCTTGAGGCGTTTCCACTGAAGTTGAATGAACCTATAATTTGATTTTCCACTTTGATTTTGAGTATCCTTCCAAATCCAGACCTACATGGGATATTTATTTTGATTTCTATTGATCATTTTTATGTTTTCTTGTTCTCAACACAGGCCACTATGTAATGAATAAAGATTTGCAGCTGCGATATTTCATTCAGTGTTATCTACGATGTGGTATCTTAGTGTTCCCTTTATTTTTTTGAGCAGTGTTGAATGGTATCTAAGCACCCTCAAAGAACAACTTCTCCCAATGATCCAGGACAATTTGGTAATGACCATAGCTCTTTACAGCATCATAGTGGAACACGTACTGGGAACAAAACATTGAAATTTGTGGTTTATGGCCAGGCAACTCCCCAGATCTCAATCCTATTGAGAACTTATGGTTAATCCTCAAAATGCGGGTGGGAAAACACAGAAATTGTGATAAACTGATCTAAAATCTAAAATCACTGAAGCAGCAAATGCTATTAAAAAATGAAATTTGTGCCAGTCTCAATACTTTTGGCCACGACGGTGTGTGATTGTGACTACATAATAATTGCTATTTTAGCCCCAATTTATTATGTAATGCCCATTAGATGGGTAATCTATATGTAAAGGCCATATGTACAAACCTTTATTATACACTGGCCTGGTCCTGTCATTGGCTTTTACTGGTCTTGATTTAAAAGAATGGAACTAATAATAATAATAATACATTTTATTTCTATAGCGCCGACATATTCCGCAGCACTTTACATTTCAGAGGGGATTTGTACAGACAATAGACATTACAGCATAACAATAATCACATAGATTATAACAAATACCAAGAGGAATGAGGGCTCTGCTCGCATGCTTACAGTCTATGAGGAAAGAGGTAGACACGAAAGGTGGGTGGTAACTAGAGTTGAGCGATACCGTCCGATACTTCAAAGTATCGTATCGGATGGTATCGGCCGATCTTTAAAAAAAGTATCGGTATCGCCGATTCCGATACCGGAAGTCCCATTCAAGTCTATGGGACTTCCGGTATCGGAATAAGAAAAACCCTTTCCTGCCCTTGTACAGCCTCTCTGGGGTCTGTACGGGCCTTTCGGGGGGCTGTGCCGGCCTGCCAGGGGGTCTGTGCAGGCTCCGGTGGTCTGTGCCGGCCTGCCGGGGGGCTGTGCCGGCCTGCCGGTGGTCTGTGCAGGCTCCGGTGGGCTGTGCTGGCCTGCCGGGGGGCTGTGCAGGCTCCGGGGGGCTGTGCCGGCCTGCCGGGGGGCTGTGCCGGCCTGCCGGTGGTCTGTGCAGGCTCCGGGGGGCTGTGCCGGCCTGCCGGGGGGCTGTGCCGGCCTGCCGGTGGTCTGTGCAGGCTCCGGGGGGCTGTGCCGGCCTGCCGGGGGGCTGTGCCGGCCTGCCGGTGGTCTGTGCAGGCTTCGGGGGTCTGTGCAGGCATCGTCCGATGGGTCTACAAGTCCCATCGGGCGATGCCTGCTACCATGACAGTGATTGACACATTAGCCAATGATGGGACAGTAATAGTCCTATCATCCGGCTAATGTGTTGAATGTAAAAAAAAATAAAAAAAATTACATGCTACATACATACAACATGCATACTACATACATGCTACATTCATACTACATACTACATACATGCTACATACATGCTACATTCATACTACATAAATACTACATGCAACATACATACTACATATATACTACATACATACTACATATATACTACATGCATGCTACATACATACTGCATGCTACATACATACTACATGCTACATACATACTACATGCTACATACATACCACATATATACTACATACATACTACATACATACTACATGCATGCTACATGCATGCTACATGCTACATACATAACACATATATACTACATGCATGCTACATACATAGTACATGCTACATGCATGCTACATACATACTACATGCTACATACTACATATATACTACATGCATGCTACATACATACTACATGCTACATACTACATATATACTACATGCATGCTACATACATACTACATGCTACATACATACTACATATATACTACATGCATGCTACATACATACTACATGCTACATACATACTACATATATACTACATGCATGCTACATACATACTACATGCTACATACATACTACGTATATACTACATGCATGCTACATACATACTACATGCTACATACATACCACATACATACTACATACATGCTACATGCTACATATATACTACATATATACTACATGCATGCTACATACATACTACATGCTACATACATACTACATATATACTACATACATACTACATACATACTACATGCTACATACATACTACATATATACTACATGCATGCTACATACATACTACATGCTACATACATACCACATACATACTACATACATGCTACATGCTACATATATACTACATATATACTACATGCATGCTACATACATACTACATGCTACATACATACTACATATATACTACATACATACTACATACATACTACATGCATACTACATACATACTACATGCTACATACATACCACATACATACTACATACATACTACATGCTACATACATTCATACATATATACTACATGCATGCTACATACATACTACATATATACTACATGCATGCTACATACATACTGCATGCTACATGCATGCTACATACATACTACATACATACTACATGCTACATACATACCACATATATACTACATACATACAATACATTCATACAATACATACATAGACATACAGTACATATAACATAGAGTAACATACTTACCAATACTTGTCACATTGTTCCCCGAAGCCATTGTCTTTTCCGGAATAAATATTAACATAACAAACCACAAAAATACTCACCCACGATCCGAAGCAGTCCACGAGTGTGTCCCACGACGATCTTGGGTAGAGAACTGCAGCATCAGCTGATGCTGCCGTTCTCTACGGGCTGCAGGAATCCAATGACGGAAGGTAGGTATCCTTCCGCACTGTATTCCTCCGCCACTTAAAAAAAAAAAAAGTCCCTAGTCTCACTTTATGCCATTGCTGTGTGGGAAATTCCCACACAGCAATGGCATAAAGTGAGACTAGGGACTTTTTTTTTTTTAAGTGGCGGAGGAATACAGTGCGGAAGGATACCTACCTTCCGTCATTGGATTTCTGCAGCCCGTAGAGAACGGCAGCATCATCTGATGCTGCAGTTCTCTACCCAAGATCGTCGTGGGACACACTCGTGGACTGCTTCGGATCGTGGGTGAGTATTTTTGTGGTTTGTTATGTTAATATTTATTCCGGAAAAGACAATGGCTTCGGGGAACAATGTGACAAGTATTGGTAAGTATGTTACTCTATGTTATATGTACTGTATGTCTATGTATGTATTGTATGAATGTATTGTATGTATGTAGTATATATGTGGTATGTATGTAGCATGTAGTATGTATGTAGTATGTATGTAGCATGCATGTAGCATGCAGTATGTATGTAGCATGCATGTAGTATATATGTAGTATGTATGTAGCATGCGTGTAGTATATATGTAGTATGTATGTAGCATGTATGTAGTATGTATGTGGTATGTATGTAGCATGTAGTATGTATGTAGCATGCATGTAGTATATATGTAGTATGTATGTAGCATGTAGTATGTATGTAGTATGTATGTAGTATGTATGTGGTATGTATGTAGCATGTAGTATGTATGTAGCATGCATGTAGTATGTATGTAGTATGCATGTAGTATGCATGTAGTATGTATGTAGCATGTATGTGGTATGTATGTGGTATGTATGTAGCATGTAGTATGTATGTAGCATGCATATAGTATATATGTAGTATGTATGTAGCATGTAGTATGTATGTAGTATGTATGTAGTATGTATGTGGTATGTATGTAGCATGTAGTATGTATGTAGCATGCATGTAGTATGTATGTAGTATGTATGTAGTATATATGTAGTATGTATGTAGCATGTATGTGGTATGTATGTAGCATGTAGTTTGTATGTAGCATGTAGTATGTATGTAGCATGCATGTAGTATATATGTAGTATGTAGTATGTATGTAGTATGTATGTGGTATGTATGTAGCATGTAGTATGTATGTAGCATGCATGTAGTATGTATGTAGCATGCATGTAGTATGTATGTAGTATGCATGTAGTATGCATGTAGTATGTATGTAGTATGTGTGTAGTATGTACTGTATGTAGTATATATGTAGTATGTATGTAGCATGTATGTGGTATGTATGTAGCATGTAGTATGTATGTAGCATGCATGTAGTATATATGTAGTATGTAGTATGTATGTAGTATGTACACTCACTGGCCACTTTATTAGGTACACCTGTCCAACTGTGTGTTAAGACTTAATTTCTAATCAGCCAATCACATGACGGCAACTCAGTGCATTTAGGCATGTAGACATGGTCAAGACAATCTCCTGCAGTTCAAACCGAGCATCAGTATGGGGAAGAAAGGTGATTTGAGTGCCTTTGAACGTGGCATGATTGTTGGTGCCAGAAGGGCTGGTCTGAGAATTTCAGAAACTGCTGATCTACTGGGATTTTCACGCACAACCATCTCTAGGGTTTACAGAGAATGGTCCGAAAAAGAAAAAAAATCCAGTGAGCGGCAGTTCTGTGGCCGGAAATGCCATGTTGATGCCAGAGGTCAGAGGAGAATGGGCAGACTGGTTCGAGCTGATAGAAAGGCAACAGTGACTCAAATTGCCACCCGTTACAACCAAGGTAGGCAGAAGAGCATCTCTGAACGCACAGTGCGTCGAACTTTGAGGCAGATGGGCTACAGCAGCAGAAGACCACACTGGGTACCACTCCTCTCAGCTAAGAACAGGAAACTGAGGCTACAATTTGCACAAGCTCATCGAAATTGGACAGTAGAAGATTGGAAAAACGTTGCCTGGTCTGATGAGTCTCGATTTCTGCTGCGACATTCGGATGGTAGGGTCAGAATTTGGCGTAAACAACATGAAAGCATGGATCCATCCTGCCTTGTATCAACGGTTCAGGCTGGTGGTGGTGGTGTCATGGTGTGGGGAATTTTTTCTGGGCACTCTTTGGGCCCCTTGGTACCAATTGAGCATCGTTGCAACGCCACAGCCTACCTGAGTATTGTTGCTGACCATGTCCATCCCTTTATGACCACAATGTACCCAACATCTGATGGCTACTTTCAGCAGGATAATGCGCCATGTCATAAAGCTCGAATCATCTCAGATTGGTTTCTTGAACATGACAATGAGTTTACTGTACTCAAATGGCCTCCTCAGTCACCAGATCTCAATCCAATAGAGCATCTTTGGGATGTGGTGGAACGGGAGATTCGCATCAGGGATGTGCAGCCGACAAATCTGCGCCAACTGTGTGATGCCATCATGTCAATATGGTCCAAAATCTCTGAGGAATGCTTCCAGCACCTTGTTGAATCTCTGCCACGAAGAATTGAGGCAGTTCTGAAGGCAAAAGGGGGTCCAACCCCTTACTAGCATGGTGTACCTAATAAAGTGGCCAGTGAGTGTATGTGGTATGTATGTAGCATGTAGTATGTATGTAGCATGCATGTAGTATGTATGTAGCATGCATGTAGTATGTATGTAGCATGCATGTATGTATGTAGCATGCATGTAGCATGCATGTAGTATGTACAGTCATGGCCAAAAGTATTGACACCCCTGCAATTCTGTCAGATAATATTCAGTTTCTTCCTGAAAATGATTGCAAACACAAATTCTTTGGTATTATTATCTTCATTTAATTTGTCTTAAATGAAAAAACACAGAAGAGAATGAAGCAAAAAGCAAAACATTGATCATTTCACACAAAACTCCAAAAATGGGCCGGACAAAAGTATTGGCACCCTCAGCCTAATACTTGGTTGCACAACCTTTAGCCAAAATAACTGCGACCAACCGCTTCCGGTAACCATCAATGAGTTTCTTACAATGCGCTGCTGGAATTTTAGACCATTCTTCTTTGGCAAACTACTCCAGGTCCCTGATATTTGAAGGGTGCCTTCTCCAAACTGCCATTTTTAGATCTCTCCACAGGTGTTCTATGGAATTCAGGTCTGGACTCATTGCTGGCCACCTTAAATGTCTCCAGTGCTTTCTCTCAAACCATTTTCTAGTGCTTTTTGAAGTGTGTTTTGGGTCATTGTCCTGCTGGAAGACCCATGACCTCTGAGGGAGACCCAGCTTTCTCACACTGGACCCTACATTATGCTGCAAAATTTGTTGGTAGTCTTCAGACTTCATAATGCCATGCACACGGTCAAGCAGTCCAGTGCCAGAGGCAGCAAAGCAACCCCAAAACATCAGGGAACCTCCGCCATGTTTGACTGTAGGGACCGTGTACTTTTCTTTGAATGCCTCTTTTTTCTCCTGTAAACTCTATGTTGATGCTTTTGCCCTAAAAGCTCTACTTTTGTCTCATCTGACCAGAGAACATTCTTCCAAAATGTTTTAGGCTTTTTCAGGTAAGTTTTGGCAAACTCCAGCCTGGCTTTTTTATGTCTCTGGGTAAGAAGTGGAGTCTTCCTGGGTCTCCTACCATACAGTCCCTTTTCATTCAGACGCCGACGGATTGTACGGGTTGACACCGTTGCACCCTCGGACTGCAGGGCAGCTTGAACTTGTTTGGATGTTAGTGGAGGTTCTTTATCCAACATCCGCACAATCTTGCGTTGAACTCTCTTGTCAATTTTTCTTTTCCGGCCACATCTAGGGAGGTTAGCCACAGTGCCATGGGCTTTAAACTTCTTGATGACACTGTGCACGGTAGACACAGGAACATTCAGGTCTTTGGAGATGGACTTGTAGCCTTGAAATTGCTCATGCTTCCTCACAATTTGGTTTCTCAAGTCCTCAGACAGTTCTTTGGTCTTCTTTCTTTTCTCCATGCTCAATGTGGTACACACAAGGACACAGGACAGAGGTTGAGTCAACTTTAATCCATGTTATCTGGCTGCAAGTGTGATTTAGTTATTGCCAACACCTGTTAGGTGCCACAGGTAAGTTACAGGTGCTGTTAATTACATAAATTAGAGAAGCATCACATGATTTTTCAAACAGTGCCAATACTTTTGTCCACCCTCTTTGTTATGTTTGGTGTGGAATTATATCCAATTTGGCTTTAGGACACTTCTTTTTGTGTTTTTTCATTTAAGACAAATTAAATGAAGATAATAATACCAAAGAATTTGTGTTTGCAATCATTTTCAGGAAGAAACTGAGTATTATCTGACAGAATTGCAGGGGTGTCAATACTTTTGGCCATGACTGTATGTAGTATGTATGTAGTATGTATGTAGCATGCAGCATGTATGTAGCATGTATGTAGCATGTATGTAGTATGTATGTAGTATATATGTAGTATGTATGTAGCATGTAGTATGTATGTAGCATGTAGTATGTATGTAGTATTTTTTTTTTTTAACATTTAACACATTAGCCGGATGATGGGACTACTACTGTCCCATCATTGGCTAATGTGTCAATCACTGTCATGGTAGCAGGCATCGCCAGATGGGACTTGTAGTCCCATCGGACGATGCTTGCACAGACCCCCGGACATCAGCACAGCCCCCCGGCAGGCCGGCACAGCCCCCCGGCAGGCCGGTACAGACCCCCACAGGGTGCACAGACCACCGGCAGGCCGGCACAGCCCCCCGGCAGGCCGGTACAGACCCCCACAGGGTGCACAGACCACCGGCAGGCCGGCACAGCCCCCCGGCAGGCCGGTACAGACCCCCACAGGGTGCACAGACCACCGGCAGGTACAGACCCCGGGCAGTCCACACAGCCCCCCGGCAGGCCGGCACAGCCGGCAGGCCGGCAGAGACCCCCGGAAGGCCCGAAATGACGGCGCATCATGATGCGCACACACCGCGCATCATGATGACGTCAGGCTGTCAATCAACTGAACTTCCGATTCCGATGCCGAATTCCGATATTGAAAAAATATCGGAAGTCGGTATCGGAATTCCGATACAGCAAGTATCGGCCGATACCCGATACTTGCGGTATCGGAATGCTCAACACTAGTGGTAACAGTTGCCCTGATTGTATGGACCAGCCATAATGTTGAGTGTGTAACAGTACAGACACATAGGGCTAATGGATGCATAAAGTGGAACATGATGCGGGGAACCTGGTTATGGTAAAACTTTTGGCTGTGCCACACAGGGATAGATTAGGTTAATGTGTTGAGGTGATAGGCCAGTCTGAATAAATGCGTTTTCAGGGCACGCTTAAAATTGTGGGGATTGAGGACTAATCGTATTGGCCTGGGAAGTGCATTCCAAAGAATTGACGCAGCACATGTAAAGTATTGGAGACAGGGGTGGGAGGTTCTGATTATTGAGGATGCTAACCTCAGGTTATCAGCAGAACGGAGGGCGCGGGTAGGGTGGTATACTGAAACAACTAATCTTCAGAAATGTCTGCAACTAAATCTGCCAGTTGATAATATACTCAAAATGACTTTTATATTATTTTACAGACTGTATTGTTGTGCCAACACCTCCATTTGTGTCTTCTATTGGGTCACATAATGTAACATTAAGGTGGAATCCAGCAAATATATCTGAAACAACATATATGGTTCAGCTCAAATATGTGAGTGCTCCAAGTGAATGGGAAAATACCCAGGTGAGATATATTTACCAGAACATTAAAGTCTGCAAAGCAGTAGAAAAAAATGTAAAATTAAGTTCATTGCTTGTTGCCACTCTGATGCAGTTCAAGTTTTTAAACCAACTTGTACAAATAATTTTTTTTAGCAAAGTGGTTACTCTGAGTGGCTCTTATTACTGTGGGAAGATTAAAGAAGGGATTTTCCAGCTTCAGAAAACTATTTAGGTTGTTAGATCACCTGTTTGATTCTTTGGAAAACCATCAAAATGTTATATTATTAAAAATGTCTGATTTGTTTGTAACTTTTTATATGCCAGCACTGGAGTGGTGCTAATAATCTAAGTTCTCCGTCTTTAGCATTATACTTACAAGCAGTCGACTTCAGCTGTTCTCGGTGCCGCTCTGGTCAGCTTCTGCAGTTTGTGACCTGCTGGATCACTCTATTGTTTGCTGGGTTACCCAGGGTCATTTCTCAATATAAGTCTTTGAGAGCCAGAACGAGGCCAGAAGGTGGTCGTGACAGATTTACACTAAAGGCCCCGTCACACACAGCGAGATCACCAGTGAGATAGCTGATTTTGTGACGTCACAGGGATCTCACCAGCGACATCGCTGTGTGTGACATTGATCAGCGACCGGCCCCCCCTGCCGGGTATCGCTGATCGTGCAGGATCGTCCTGGGCCGTTTTTTGATCCTTGGTCTCCCGTTGGCCAGCGCGCATCGCTGCGTATGGCAGCAGGAGAGCAACAATCAGCGACGCTACACGCTGGTTTCCAATGTAAACAGCGGGT
Source organism: Dendrobates tinctorius (assembly GCF_039654945.1). Lineage (NCBI taxonomy): Eukaryota > Metazoa > Chordata > Amphibia > Anura > Dendrobatidae > Dendrobates > Dendrobates tinctorius. The sequence goes on from NW_027361714.1 coordinate 61,385,980, forward strand.
ATCTAGGAGCCGCGCGGCTCTTAGTTACCCACTGTTTACCTTGGAAACCAGCTTGCACGCTGTTTTCCAGGGTAAACAGTGGGTATCTAAGAGTCGCGCGGCTCTTGGATACCCGCTGTTTACATTGGAAACCAGCTTGCTCGCTGGGCCTGATCGCTGGTGGAGCTGTCTATGTGACAGCTCACCAGCGATCAGCCTAACTATGTCCCAGTGATCCCATCCATGTCGGATCGTTGGTGGGATCGCTGGGACATTGCTACGTGTAACGGGGCCCTAAGAGGTTGTTACTGTTACCTCTGACTCCTGGGCAGTCAGGATCTGCAGTCACAAGATGGCGACGTGAGATTGGAACGGCGCCGGGAACAACTGAAGACGGTGGCTAGTAAGTATAACACTAGGGTCAGATTAATAGCACCACTCCAGCACTGAGAGAAAAAAATCAGTGGAGTGGTGCTTTAATGGGAGTCTGTCAGTACAGAATGACTGTTCAAACCTAGCACATGCTTTCAGTACACCCTTGACATAATCGAGAAGTTCAATCCACCTTCCTACTTTTACTTGCTCTTGTAAAGTCAAAGCTGTGAAACAATGAAAAGGAGGATGGAGGCAGGACCGGTTTTAGGCAAAGTGGGGCCCTAGGCAAAGTTTAAAATGGGGCCCCAAATGCTAACATATTGCACATCACACAGAAGCATTTCGGTTGTATTTACATGCGCTGAGTTCAGGATGCTAAATGAGCGTGATCGACAATATTGAAATCGTTCAACACTTGTTTCCTGGCCTCTTTCCACCATCTGAGAAAGAATGATGGAGAAAGAGCAATCACTAATAGATCAATCTGTCCCCATACAGTATCATGTTATCAGCAGCACATCTGCAGTTTACACTGGCAATGTGCTGCTAAGAACAATGATTTTTCTTCCAGCATACATAATCCAATCACTCGATGAATATGCAGCATTTTGCTTGTTTAGTATAATACACCACATAGTCCTCCATATATTACAATGTGCACCGCAGTCCTCCATATTGTAAAATGCACACCCCATAGTCCTCTGTATAACATAATGTGCCCCATAGTCCTCCATATAGTATAATGCACTCCCCATAGTCCTCCATAGAGTATAATACACTCCCTATAGTCCTCTATATATTAAAATACACTCCTCAGTCCTCCATATAGTATTATTCACTTCCCATAGTCCTCCATATAGTATTATACACTCCTCATAGTCCTCCATATATTGAAATACACTGCTCAGTCATCCACATAGTACAATACACTCCTCATAGTGCTCCATATAGTATAATGCACCGCCATAGTCATCCATGTAGTATAATTCACTTCCCATAGTATAATGCACCCCATAGTTCTTCATATAATATAATGTATTCCCCATAGTCTTCGATACAGTATAATGCAGCCCACACATAGTATAATGCAGCCACCCCATAGAGCATAATGCAGCCACCTCACAGAGTATAAAGCAACCACCCCACAGAGTATAATCTAACCCCCATAGAATATAATGAAGCCCCCCTCATATAGTATAATGTAGCCCCCTCATAGATTTTTGATGCAATCACCCCTCACAGAATATAATAAATATAATACAGCCCCCCATAGAATATAATGTAGCCCCGAATAGAATTTAATAGGGCCCACCTCCCCATAGAATATAATGTAGCCCCAAAGAGTATGATGCAGTCCTCCCTCATAAAATCTAATACAACCCCCATAGAATATAATGCAGCCCCCCAAAGAATATAATACAGCCCACCTCCCCATAGAATAAAATGTAGCCCCCATAGTATATAACACAGCCTCCCCATAGAATATAATGTACCCCCAATAGTATGTAACACAGCCTCCCCATAGAATATAATGTATATTGTACCCCCCATAGTATATAACACAGCCTCCCCCATAGAATATAATGTATAATCTACCCCCGTAGTATATAACACAGCCACATAGTATATAACACAGCCTCACACATAAAATATAATATACCCCCATAGTATATAACACAGCCTCCCCATAGAATATAATATATCCCCCAATAGTATATAACGCAGCCACATAGTATATAACACAGCCCACATAGTATATAACAGTCCACATAGTATATAACACAGCCCACATAGTATATAACACAGTCCACATAGTATATAACACAGCCTCATAGTATATAACACAGCCCACATAGTATATAACACAGCCCACATAGTATATAACACAGCCTGAGCACACATAGTATATAACACAGCCTGAGCACACATAGTATATAACACAGCCACATAGTATATAGAACAGTCTGAGCCCACATAGTTTATAACACAGCCCACAAACAGTTAGGTCCATATATATTTGGACAGAGAAAACATTTTTCTAATTTTGGTTCTAGACATTACCACAATGAATTTTAAACAAAACAATTCAGATGCAGTTGAAGTTCAGACTTGCAGCTTTCATTTGAGGCTATCCACATTAAAATTGGATAAAGGGTTTAGGAGTTTCAGCTCCTTAACATGTGCCACCCTGTTTTTAAAGGGACCAAAAGTAATTGGACAATTGACTCCAAGGCTATTTCATGGACAGGTGTGGGCAATCCCTTCATTATGTCATTCTCAATTGAGCAGATAAAAGGCCTGGAGTTGATTTGAGGTGTGGTGCTTGCATTTGGAAGGTTTTGCTGTGAAGGAAACATGCGGTCAATGGAGCTCTCCATGCAGGTGAAACAAGCCATCCTTAAGCTGCAAAAACAGAAAAAACACATCAGAGAAATTGCTACAACATTAGGAGTGGCAAAATCTATAGTTTGGTACATGCTGAGAAAGAAAGAAAGCACTGGTGAACTCATCAATGTAAAAAGACCTGGGAGCCCACGGAAGACAACAGTGGTGGATGATCGCAGAATAATCTCCATGGTGAAGAGAAACCCCTTCACAACAGCCAACCAAGTGAACAACACTCTCTAGGAGGTAGGTGTATCAATATCCAAATCTACCGTAAAGAGAAGACTGCATGAAAGTAAATACAGAGGGTTCACTGCACAGTGCAAGCCACTCATAAGCATCAAGAATAAAAAGGCTAGACTGGACTTTGCTAAAAAACATCTAAAAAAGCCAGCACAGTTCTGGAAGAACATTCTTTGGACAGATGAAACCAAGATCAACCTCTACCAGAATGATGGAAAGAGAAAAGTATGGCAAAGACGTGGTACAGCTCATGATCCAAAGCATACCACATCATCTGTAAAACACGGCAGAGGCAGTGTGATGGCTTGGGCATGCATGGCTGCCAGTGGCACTGGGTCACTAGTGTTTATTGATGATGTGACACAGGACAGAAGCAGCCGAATGTATTCTGAGGTATTCAGAGCCATACTGTGTGCTCAGATCCAGTCAAATGCAGCTAAACTGATTGGTCGTCATTTCATACTACAGATGGACAATGACCCAAAACATAAAGCCAAAGCAACCGAGGAGTTTATTAAAGCAAAGAAGTGGAATATTCTTGAATGACCAAGTCAGTCACCTGATCTGAACTCAATTGAGCACGCATTTCACTTGTTAAAGACTAAACTTCAGACAGAAAGGCCCACAAGCAAACAGCAACTGAAAACCACCGCAGTGAAGGCCTGGCAGAGCATCAAAAAGGAGGAAACACAGCGTCTGGTGATGTCCATGAGTTCAAGACTTCAGGCAGTCATTGCCAACAAAGGGTTTTCAACCAAGTACTAGAAATGAACATTTTATTTACAATTATTTAATCTGTCCAATTACTTTTGGTCCCTTTGAAAACAGGGTGGCACATGTTAAGGAGCTGAAACTCCTAAACCCCTCATCCAATTTTAATGTGGATACCCTCAAATGAAAGCTGAAAGTTTGAACTTCAACTGCATCTGAATTGTTTTGTTTAAAATTCTTTGTGGTAATGTCTAGAACCAAAATTAGAAAAATGTTGTCTCTGTCCAAATATATATGAACCTAACTGTAGTATATAACAGAGCCACATAGTATATAACACAGCCTCATAGTATATAACACAGCCCTCATAGTATATAACATAGCCTCATAGTATATAACACAGCCCGCATAGTATATAACACAGCCTCATAGTATATAACACTGCCCACATAGTATATAACACAGCCCACATAGTATATAACACAGCCTGAGCCCACATAGTATATAACACAGCAGAACCGACATAGTATATAACAAAGCCTGAGCCCACATAGTTTATAGGACAGCCCACATAGTATATAGCACAGCCCTCATAGTATTTATCACAGCCACACCGTATATAGTACATCCATATAGTATATAACACAGCCCACATAGTATATAGCACAGCCACATAGTATAGAACACAGCCCACATCTTCCCCCCAAGAATGGCCCCACAGTACAGCACTCTCTGTTATATTAAAAAAAGCACAATCCTCACCTCTCCTTGCACACCGTGCTGCTCCCAGATCCTGTCTCAGCGGTTGAACTGCCTGGCACACAGAGCACGATGACATTATCGTGCACCCGCAGTGTCAGAGGCAGAGGGGAATGATGGGAGAGGGAGCGTCAGCTGACACTCTCTCCTTCATCATTACTTTGAACTGTACCGGCAGACTCCGGTATAGTTCAATGCGGCAGCGGCGGGGGGAGTCAGTCCTGGCAGCAGGCGGGCCCCATGTGCCTATGCAACTGCCTGTTCTGCCTGCCCCTAATGCGGTCCCTGGATGGAGGTAGACAGAAAACAAGTAGGTGGTAAGTTGCATTGAACTACTAGGCCACATCAGGGGTGCACCAAGGCCAGGCTTCGTATGATTGGCCATTTTGTGCTGACAGATTCCTTTTAATATAGAGCCGAATCTTAAACCTTTTAAAGATTAGTTGAAAGTGGACGGACCCTAACTTTTGTTCTCTTTAAAATACAGTCAGTAACAGAACCTTCATATACTGTAAGTAACCTTCAACCCTACACAGAATATTTGTTCCGAGTCATATGGATTATTTGTCATCTACCATTCTATTCTCAACCCAGTCCAGCGTATAGGACCCTCGCATCTGGAGGTAAGAAACATCAATATTGAGATCAGTTAGGTGCTTTCTTCAACTTTTTAAGTAAATTTATACAAATTTCAGAGACCTGATGGAGGATGCTAGGAAAGAAGTGACTGACCACCAGTATGTCTACTATTACTGACCTAGATGTTTGTTGTATACCCAGCAGTTACTATTGTTGTCTGGTGGAAATGCCCTCTAGTCCTTAATCTGAGGATGGTTTTCTTTTCTTTACCTCTCCATTCCAGAGTTATGCCCCTCTTTACCCTTTAAATAAATGTAGTCTTTTCAACCAAGTGGGCATGGTCCTTAAGAAGACTCTTCTAGAGAAAACTTGAAGACCACGTCCACTTGTTTGAAAAGGCTAGCTTCATATATAGGGAAGGGAAGGCCAAATCTTGGGAATGGAAAGGTACAGGAACACTGAAAAACAATGTCAGGGCTCATACCCATTTGCAAGAAATAGAGACGAGTGCAATCCAATAAAAAATCGGATTGCACTCTGACCAATGTTATTCAATGGGTGAAATCTCATTTGCTATTTTTTATCTCAGCCAAAATCAGACTGAGAAAAAAATTGCAGTAAGCTGCGTATTGCTGCGATTCTTGGACGAGACTCGCCAGTGCAAGTCAATGGGTGCGAGAAAAAAAATCGCACAACACTCGCACCATGCAAGTGCTATCCTATTTTTATGCACCGGTATCCTTTGGAAAGCCGACAATTCATGTCTGGCACACAGTAAAATCACACTGACACGTTAAGAATAGAAAGGATAAAGTAGATATGTACACATGGTATATATATACTGTATATATATATATATACTGCTCAAAAAAATAAAGGGAACACTTAAACAGTAGAATATAACTCCAAGTAAATCAAACTTCTGTGAAATCAAACTGTCCACTTAGATAGCAACACTGATTGACAATCAATTTCACATGCTGGTGTGCAAATGGAATAGACAACAGATGAAAATTATTGGCAATTATCAAGACACCCTCAATTAAGGAGTGGTTCTGCAGGTGGGGACCACAGACGACATCTCAGTACCAATGCTTTCTGGCTGATGTTTTGGTCACTTTTGAATGTTGGTTGTGCTTTAACACTCATGGTAACATGAGATGGACTCTACAACCCACACAAGTGGCTCAGGTAGTGCAGCTCATCCAGGATGGCACATTAATGCGAGCTGTGGCAAGAAGGTGTGCTGTGTCTGTCAGCGTAGTGTCCAGAGGCTGGAGGCACTACCAGGAGACAGGTCAGTACGCCAGGAGACGTGGAGGAGGCTGTAGGAGGGCAACAACCCAGCAGCAGGACCGCTACCTCTGCCTTTGTGCAAGGAACAGGAGGAGCACTACCAGAACCCTGCAAAATGAGCTCCAGCAGGCCACAAATGTGAATGTGTCTGCACAAAAGGTTAGAAACTGACTCCATGAGGATGGTCTGAGTGCCCGACGTCCAGAGATGGGGGTTGTGCTCACTGATTCTCCCCAGATATGGATTACTGCGTGGGACCTAAAACGCTGGACAGGTATGGTATATTGTTGGTTCTTTATTTTTTATGCTTTACAGGAGATCGAGGGTGTCGCATGGATTATGAGAACAATAAAGATGCAAAACTGTGTTTATTGTTTTACTTCATTATCCCCGTCCTGTCCGTACTAGTACTGCTCTCTGGGAACTGCATATCTGCCCGCAGCAGTACTAGTACGGCGGCACGATCACGTTGGCCACACGCTGAGCACCGCGGTGTTCAGGTACAGGTGTCAGCTGTATGTGACAGCTGACACCCTGCAGCAACACCCACGATCGGTGCTAGCAAGCCTCCTTCACTGCCTGTCAGATTGCTGATCTGACACTGTGCTATGCAAAGTCTCAGAACAGTGATCTGACTTTATATTGTAATGTCCCATTCTGGGACAATGTAATAAAGTTAAAAAAAAATTATATTGTGTAAAAATATATATAAAAAAATCCCTAAATAAATGTAAAAAAAAAATTAAATATTTTACCAATAAATACATTTATTTATGTAACTAAAAAAAAAACTATAAAGGTACACATATTTGGTATCGCCGCGTTTGTAACGACCCGACCTATAAAACTGTCCCACTAGTAAACCCTTTTAGTGAACATCATTAAAAAAAAAAACAAGGCAAAAAAACAATGCTTTGTCATCATACTGCCGAACAAAAAGTGGAATAACACGCAACCAAAAACAGACATATATAAATAAACATGGTACCGCTGAAAACATCATCTTGTCCAGCAAAAATCAAGCCACCACATAGCTCCATCGCCAGAAAAATGAAAAAGTTATCGCTTTCAGAATAAAGTGATGCAAAAATAATAATTTTTTCTATAAAAGTTTTTATTGTATAAAAGCGCCAAAACATAAAAAAAGATATAAATGAAGTATCACTGTAATCATACTGACCCAAATAATAAAACTGCTTTATCACTTTCACTGCATGTGCAATGGAATAAACGCCCCCCTCGAAAAGAAATTCATGAATTGCTGGTTTTCGTTCATTCTGCCTCCCAAAAATCAGAATAAAAAGTGATCAAAAAATGTCATGTGCCTGAAAATGGTACCAATAAAAACATCAACTCATCCCACAAAAACAAAACCTCACATGACTCTGTGGGCCAAAATATGGAGAAATTGTGGTGACGCAAAAACTATCCCACTATAGAAACCTGCTATAAATAGTAAATCAAACCCCCCTTTATCACCCCCTTATTGACGGAAAAATAATAAAATAAAAAAAGTATTTATTTCTATATTCCCATTAGAGTTGGGGTTAGGTTTAGGGTTAGGGCTAAAATTAGGGTTAGGGTTGAGTCCAAAGTTAGGGTTATGGTTGGGGCTAAAGTTAGGGTTAGGGTTGAGGCTAAAGTTAGGATTAGGATTAGGGTTGGGATTAGGGCTAGGGGTGTGGTTAGGGTTGAGATTAGGGTTAGGGGTGTGTTGGGGTTAGGGTTGGAGTTAGATTTGGGGGGTTTCCATTGTTTAGGTATATCAGTGACTGGGGGTGGGGTGAGTTTGCATTGTTGAGGGGGGGTGGTTTATGGGAAAATCAAAAGTGCTTGCACCACTGTTGTATGAATACTCTGATGTTATTCTTAATAAAAATCTATTTGAGTTAAAAAAGGCTTATCAGTGGCTCTCCAAACATGATCTCCATTTCAGCCAATTTTGCATTGAAAAGTCAAACAGCGCTCCTTAAATTACGAGCTCTGCCATGCGCCCAAACAGTGGTTTACCTGCATATATGTAGTATCAGCGTACTCAGGACAAATTGTACAACAAATTTTGCGGTCCAATTTCTCCTGTTACCCTTGGTAAAATAAAACAAATAGGATCTTAAAATGTTCATTTTTTTAAACATTCCAAAAATTCCTGTGAAGCACCTGGAGGGTTAATAAACTTCTTGAATGTGGTTTTCAGTACCTTGAGGGGTGCAGATTTTAGAATGGTGTCACTTTTCAGTATTTTCTATCATATAGACCCCTCAAAGTCACTTCAAATGTGATGTGGTCTCTAAAAAAATGGTTTTGTAAAAGTTGTTGAAAAAATGAGAAATCGCTGGTCAAATTTTAACCCTTATAACTTCCTAACAAAAAAAAAATTTTAGCTCCAAAATTGTGCTGATGTAAAGTAAACATGTGGGAAATGTTATTTATTAACTATTTTGTGATATATGATTTAAGGGCATAAAAATAAAATTTGGAAAATTGCAAAATTTCCAAAATGTTTGCCAAATTTCCGTTTTTGTCACAAATAAATGCAAGTCATATCGAAGAAATGTTACTGCTATGAAAGTACAATATGTCACGAGAAAACAGTCTCAGAATCAGTGGGATCCGTTGAAGCATTCCAGAGTTATTACCTCATAAAGGGACAGTGGTCAGAAAGGTGAATTCAGGCTGGGTCGCGAAAGAGTTAAAATACTTTTTTCTGGCTGTCTTTTTTTAACCCATTAATGACTATAGGATTAGTAATGAATAGGTGTATTATTGACACATCTCCATTACTAAGCCAGGCTTAATGTCACCTTACAATACAGAGGTGACATTAACCCCCTATTACCCCATATGCCACCACTACAGGGCAGTGGGAAGAGAGTGGCTAAATGTTAGGAACGGCGGAACGCACTAAGTAAAAATAAATAATAAAGTGCGTTCGCCGCTCGGGGTCCACCGTGCAGTAGGTTTTACACCACTGCTAGGTAATGACAGAGGAGCAATATGGCGGTATAATGCGCACAGGTTCAACTTCACCCGAAGTGCGCAGAGTGGGCTCTGTTCACACACAGAGGCACCGCAACATAAACATACAAAAAATGCTGAGCCTGTTAGTGTCACAGGCCTCAGGTAAATGCACACACGGTATCTGGTCACAGGAGCAGGACCTAAGACAGAGGAGCTGCGTCCCTCTAGACCTACCGTGTGTGCGGCGTCGCTACTGTGAGCGCCAAGAAGGGCTGCAACTACAGCACGGCGTAGGGCACTGCCGCTCGATGACAAAGCTAGAAAGCAAGCGCAATGTCGGACGCTAGCGTAGAGGTGCGGTGTGCACAGTGGCCTAAGGCTTGCCACTGACTGGCGCTGACTGCTGAACTAATTCCCTATCCACATACGTAATATCAGAGGGAAGGGGTTTTATAATGAGTCAGTCACCAGAATCATACATCCGTCACCATTCATACATAGCAAGTATAGTCTATACTAGCGCCTGGCCGAACGGTCATGCGCGCTTTTTATAGCCGTGCGGGACCTTCCAGATCTCTGAGATGGACCAATGGTATGTGGAGCAGGACCTGGGCACATGACTCCCGATCTCCAATGGGAGATCGTCTCGTGAGCATGTCCAGTAGGAGCACAGAAGAACTTAGTCTCTGGAGCGGTCTGCTACAAAGTAATCTTCTCTGCAGTAGATAGACAGCAGGAGACCGCGGAATGTGAGGCTCTGGATTCCTGCAGAGGAGACGCAGAAACCTGACACCTAACACTAAGTGCCGTAATTGGCGCATCTTACAGGCAGATGTTTTTAGCGGGGGGGGGGCAATAACCATGGTCCCTTTCTAGGCTATTAATATCTGCCCTCAGTCACTGACTTTCCCTCTCTGGAGCAAAAAATAGCGCAGGAGCCCACGCCATTTTTTTCCATGAAAACATTCTTTTATTAAATACATACAGGTTCCAAATTTTTCACACACATACTACTAACAGTATTGGTCACTGACATCTATAAATCTAACTTCTGCATGGGTTTACTGTATGGAAACCATGTCTCCTGTCCTGTCAGCTTCTGCATTGATTTAACATAAGCCGACAAATGAATTATTGGCTATTCTGCTATCTATCTCTCTATGAAATATAAAGATATATGTATAAAGGGTGGTCCAAAAGTAGGTGGACAGAAAATAATAACATTTATTTTGATTTATATATAAAATTATATTTACTAACACAAGCATAACATTGACAATTAAATTTTATTCTGAACAATAATACAAAAGCCCTTAAATTTTATCAACGCAGTGTTAGGCGTCAGGTTCCTGTCGCTTCTGGTGGTCTCCCATTCCTCCCCAGCCACAGAAGAGGTTGCTCAGCAGACTCATCTGTTCTGGTGCTCTGCCCAGACTAGCTCCGTGGGTTTGGTTGCTGCTGTCACGTCTGGTCCAGCTATAGCAACGCATGCTGGTCAGCAGTGAGCTACTCCAGGGACTAAGTCCTCCTTTCGGTCCACTGAGCATGCCCGTGGGACGATCTCTCATTGGAGATCAGAGGTCACATGCTCAGGTCCTTCTCCAGCTCGGATTGGACCATCAGAAAGGTCAGGAAGGTGCCGGAAGGACGCGGCTATAAAAGGTTCACATGGCCGCTCGGCCATGCGCTAGTATAGACTGCATTGCCAGACTATGAGGAGTGAGTGTTGTATGCATGTATGAATGTCTCTGGTGACTGATTCATTTGAAACCCCTAAACTTGGTACACATGTGTTGTGCAGCCTAGCCTGTTAAGCACGCAGGCTTAAGTGTAGGTAGAGGCAGAGTCTGAGACTAACATCAGTGTCCACCGGTGGCTCTGCACATCACGGTGCACGTGCTCAACACTCCACCTTAGTCAGCAGCTATAGTGGCGTCTGCAGGTGCGACGCCGCGCGCTCAGTAGGTCTAGAGAGACTCAGACCTCGTGTCCTTTGGGCTGAGTTCTGTGGCCACATAGTGAGCGCTCTCTTGCCGAGTGCTGTGATTTTAACAGGCTCCGGCATTTATGTTCAGCGGTGGCGCGGCTCTGTGTCGTAACAGAGTTCGCTTCTGTTCACACTGGGTGACGTTAACCCATGTGTGACCTCTTGTATACCGCTTTATACTTCTGCCATTACTAAGCAGCAGTTTACCACCACTGCACGGTGGACCCCGGGCTGCGAACGCACCTTACTATTATTTTATTATTTGGTGCGTTCCGCCAGCCCCAACATTATACTAGCGCCAGGGTTTGGCTAGTAATGGTGGACGAACAATAACTGCAGCGGTACATCCAGCAGCTGGAGGGCAGGCTGGCGGCTCCTGAGTGCTCAGCCTCAGCTGTGGATGTTACCGCAGTCGCTGTTCAGGCAGCCACAGAGGCTGTCTCCAGTGTGTCCCCTACCACCTCTGCCCCGAATTTGTCCCGCCTATCATTGCCCGAGAAGTTCTCGGGCGATAGTGCTTCTTGTAGGGGTTTCGTGAGTCAGTGCACCATACAGCTGGAGCTGCTGGCTGCATGATTCCCCACATGGTCCTTGTTCTTCTCCCGGTTCCACTTCACCCTCCATTTTCTCTCTGGGGAGAATGTCTGGGCCGATGCTCTCTCCCGCTCCGTGGTGTCATCGGAGGAGGAGCCTCGGCTGATTGTCCCATCGAGAGCCTGAGGACTGTGGCTCTGGGCGCCCTTGAGTCAATACCTCCGGGCAATATATTTGTCCCTGCCCATCTGCGACTGGAGTTCCTCTCTTGGGCTCATTCGTCCAGGGTGGGTGGATATTTCAGGACAAAATGGACCTCTGAGCTTCTGGCGAGGACATACTGGTGGCCGCATATGGCCCGTGATGTCAGTGACTATATTCAGGAGTGCGTCTCTTGCGCCTAGAATAGGTCCTCTCGGCAGCGGCCCGCTGGGCTACTTTATCCCCTGCCGGTAGCGGACAGGCCCTGGGAGATGGTCAGGATGGACTTTGTGGTGTGGCTACCCAAGTCCAGTGGCAGCACGGTCATTTGGGTTGTCACCAACCATTTCTCCAAGATGGTGCACCTGGTACCTCTCTCCCGGTTACCCCCTGCACGGGGCCTGGCAGCGTTGTTCATTAAGCACGTTTTCCGCCAGCATGGAATGCCGGACAAGACTGTCAGCGACCAGAGTCCCCAGTGTGTGTCTCGGTTCTGGAGACAGCTCTGTAGCCTGCTCAGCATTGAGCTAAATCTCTCCTCGGCCTATAATCCCAAGACGAATGGGTTGGTAGAGAGAGCCAACCAGACCCTTGTCACAAATCTACCACATTTTGTCTCGGCCAGGCAGGATGACTGGGGATTAGAGTTGAGCGATACCGTCCGATACTTCAAAGTATCGTATCGGATGGTATCGGCCGATCTTTAAAAAAAGTATCGGTATCGCCGATTCCGATACCGGAAGTCCCATTCAAGTCTATGGGACTTCCGGTATCGGAATAAGAAAAACCCTTTCCTGCCCTTGTACAGCCTCTCTGGGGTCTGTACGGGCCTTTCGGGGGGCTGTGCCGGCCTGCCAGGGGGTCTGTGCAGGCTCCGGTGGTCTGTGCCGGCCTGCCGGTGGTCTGTGCAGGCTCCGGGGGGCTGTGCCGGCCTGCCGGGGGGCTGTGCCGGCCTGCCGGGGGGCTGTGCCGGCCTGCCGGGGGGCTGTGCAGGCTCCGGGGGTCTGTGCAGGCATCGTCCGATGGGACTACAAGTCCCATCTGGCGATGCCTGCTACCATGACAGTGATTGACACATTAGCCAATGATGGGACAGTAGTAGTCCCATCATCCGGCTAATGTGTTGAATGTAAAAAAAAAAAAAAAAAAAAAATTACATGCTACATACATACAACATGCATACTACATACATGCTACATTCATACTACATACTACATACATGCTACATACATACTACATACTACATACATGCTACATTCATACTACATGCAACATACATACTACATATATACTACATGCATGCTACATACATACTGCATGCTACATACATACCACATATATACTACATACATACTACATACATACTGCATGCTACATACATACTACATATATACTACATGCTACATACATACTACATATATACTACATACATACTACATACATACTACATGCATGCTACATACATACTACATGCATGCTACATACATACTACATGCATGCTACATACATACTACATGCTACATACATACTACATACTACATATATACTACATGCATGCTACATACATACTACATACATACTACATACATACTACATACTACATATATACTACATGCATGCTACATACATACCACATACATACTACATACTACATATATACTACATGCATGCTACATACATACTACATGCATGCTACATACATACTACATGCTACATACATACCACATACATACTACATACATACTACATACTACATATATACTACATGCATGCTACATACATACTACATGCTACATACATACCACATACATACTACATACATGCTACATATATACTACATGCATGCTACATATATACTACATGCATGCTACATACATACTACATATATACTACATGCATGCTACATACATACTACATGCTACATACATACCACATATATACTACATACATACAATACATTCATACAATACATACATAGACATACAGTACATATAACATAGAGTAACATACTTACCAATACTTGTCACATTGTTCCCCGAAGCCATTGTCTTTCCGGAATAAATATTAACATAACAAACCACAAAAATACTCACCCACGATCCGAAGCAGTCCACGAGTGTGTCCCACGACGATCTTGGGTAGAGAACGGCAGCATCAGATGATGCTGCCGTTCTCTACGGGCTGCAGGAATCCAATGACGGAAGGTAGGTATCCTTCCGCACTGTATTCCTCCGCCACTTAAAAAAAAAAAAGTCCCTAGTCTCACTTTATGCCATTGCTGTGTGGGAAATTCCCACGCAGCAATGGCATAAAGTGAGACTAGGGACTTTTTTTTTTTAAGTGGCGGAGGAATACAGTGCGGAAGGATACCTACCTTCCGTCATTGGATTCCTGCAGCCTGTAGAGAACGGCAGCATCATCTGATGCTGCCGTTCTCTACCCAAGATCGTCGTGGGACACACTCGTGGACTGCTTCGGATCGTGGGTGAGTATTTTTGTGGTTTGTTATGTTAATATTTATTCCGGAAAGACAATGGCTTCGGGGAACAATGTGACAAGTATTGGTAAGTATGTTACTCTATGTTATATGTACTGTATGTCTATGTATGTATTGTATGAATGTATTGTATGTATGTAGTATATATGTGGTATGTATGTAGCATGTAGTATGTATGTAGTATGTATGTAGCATGCATGTAGTATATATGTAGTATGTATGTAGCATGCATGTAGTATATATGTAGCATGCATGTAGTATATATGTAGCATGTATGTAGTATGTATGTGGTATGTATGTAGCATGTAGTATGTATGTAGCATGCATGTAGTATATATGTAGTATGTAGTATGTATGTAGTATGTATGTGGTATGTATGTAGCATGTAGTATGTATGTAGCATGCATGTAGTATGTATGTAGTATGTATGTGGTATGTATGTAGCATGTAGTATGTATGTAGCATGCATGTAGTATGTATGTAGCATGCATGTAGTATATATGTAGTATGTAGTATGTATGTGGTATGTATGTAGCATGCATGTAGTATATATGTAGTATGTAGTATGTATGTAGTATGTATGTAGTATGTATGTAGCATGCATGTAGTATATATGTAGTATGTAGTATGTATGTAGCATGTAGTATGTATGTAGCATGCATGTAGTATGTATGTAGCATGCATGTAGTATGTATGTAGCATGCATGTAGTATGTATGTAGTATGTATGTAGCATGCATGTAGTATGTATGCAGTATGTATGTAGCATGTATGTAGTATGTATGTAGTATATATGTAGTATGTATGTAGCATGTAGTATGTATGTAGCATGCATGTAGTATATATGTAGTATGTATGTAGCATGCATGTAGTATGTATGTAGTATGTATGTAGCATGCAGTATGTATGTAGCATGTAGTATGTATGTAGCATGTATGTAGTATGTATGTAGTATATATGTAGTATGTATGTAGCATGTAGTATGTATGTAGCATGTAGTATGTATGTAGCATGTATGTAGTATGTATGTAGTATATATGTAGTATGTATGTAGCATGTAGTATGTATGTAGTATTTTTTTTTTTTTTTTAACATTCAACACATTAGCCGGATGATGGGACTACTACTGTCCCATCATTGGCTAATGTGTCAATCACTGTCATGGTAGCAGGCATCGCCAGATGGGACTTGTAGTCCCATCGGACGATGCTTGCACAGACCCCCGGACATCAGCACAGCCCCCCGGCAGGCCGGCACAGCCCCCCGGCAGGCTGGTACAGACCTCCACAGGGTGCACAGCCCCCCGGCAGGCCGGCAGAGACCCCGGGCAGTCCACACAGCCCCCCGGCAGGCCGGCACAGCCCCCCGGCAGGCCGGCAGAGACCCCCGGAAGGCCCGAAATGACGGCGCATCATGATGCGCACACACCGCGCATCATGATGACGTCAGGCTGTCAATCAACTGAACTTCCGATTCCGATGCCGAATTCCGATATTGAAAAAATATCGGAAGTCGGTATCGGAATTCCGATACAGCAAGTATCGGCCGATACCCGATACTTGCGGTATCGGAATGCTCAACACTACTGGGGATCCTTGCTGCTGTGGGCGGAGTTCGATTTGAACAATGCTGTGGCCGACTCCACCGGCCAGACCAATTCCTCCTAAATTACAGCCAGCATCCGTGCGTCCCTGTGCCCATGCCCATGTCGCCCACCGATTCCAGAGTGGTAGACTGGGCGATGGAGGCACGTGACATTTGGGATCGCGCTCAGGATGCTATCCGGGCCTCCAAGGAGAGAATGAAGGCCTCCGCCGACACACAGCGGTGCCCCGCTCCGACCTTTGCTCCTGGCGACTTGGTGTGGCTCTCCGCCCGTAACATCAGGCTGCGGGTCGAGTCCACAAAATTCGCACCATGCTACATTGGTCCCTTTAAGGTCCTTGAGCAGGTCAACCCTGTGGTCTACCGTCTGGCCCTTCCACCACATTTGGCTATTTCCGACACCTTTCACGTGTCCCTCCTTAAGCCTGTCCTCATGTCCTGGTTTTCTGAGTCATCTGTCTGGACATGTGACCTGTCTTCGGACGAGTTTGAGGTTAATGCCATTGTGGGATGCAGGGTGGTGCGTGGTAAAAAGTTTTATTTGGTGGACTGGAAGGGTCATGGTCCAGAGGCTCAGACCTGGGAGCCAGTGGAGAACATCCACGCTCCACTTCTCATTGCGGAATTTGAGCGTAGCGAGGCTCAGAGAGGAGGGGGCCCTAGGAGGGGGAGTAATGTTAGGCGTCGGGTTCCTGTCGCTGCACAGCAGGAATCCCGAGCCTTGCTTCCTGCGGTCTCCGAATTCCTCCCCAGCCACAGAGGAGGTTGCTCAGCAGACTCGTCGATCCCAGCGCTCTGCCCAGACTAGCTCCGTGGGTTTGGTTGCTGCTGCCAACTCTGGTCTAGCTATAGCAAAGCACGCTGGTCAGCAGCAAGCTACTCCAGGGACTAAGTCCTCCTTTCGGTCCACTGAGCATGCCCGTGGGACGATCTCTCATTGGAGATCAGAGGTCACATGCTCAGGTCCTTCTCCAGCTCGGATTGGACCATCAGAAAGGTCAGGAAGGTCCCGGAAGGACGCGGCTATAAAAGGTTTGCATGGCCGCTCGTATAGACTGCTGTTGTGAGCTCATTTTCGGGTTTGCCTCTGGCTTCTGGTGAGGGTTATGGAGCTGGCTGTGCTGACAGAGGAGTAGTGAGTTCTCTATCTGGACTCCCTCTGTTGGTGAAGGGAGGTAATGAAGCTGATCTAAATGGTAGAGACCGGCCACCTGAGGAAGAGGACTGTGATTGGACATCAGGAATTTCTGATAGGATTTAAGGCAGCCGACTCCCTAGTTTCTTGCTGGTGATTTCTCCTAACTGTGGCTTCTGGTTTCCAGTTTGGTTCCTGCCTTCTTAAAGCTAAGTTTTCTCTGCTATTGTTCATATGAGTTTTCGTCTGTTTACTTAGTTTTTGTGTTCTGCCAGCCCTGGCTGGGACTGGGCTGAATCTCCATTTTGTCTCTGATCAGTTGATCTCTTTTGCTCTGTCTTCAGAATATACCTGAGTGCTGATATAGGGAATTGAAGTCTAGCGACTTCAGGGCCTTTTTCTATCAGACGTGTTGGACATTTTTTGGCAGGGTTTTTTGCGTGATTGCAGACAGCAGCTTTTCTTTCCTGTCCTTTCTAGTTAGTGAGGGCCCCATCGTTTGCTCAGCCTATCTTTCTATCTGTGTTTGTGTTTTCATCTTGTTTCACCGACAATACATGTTGGGGGCTGTCTATTGCTTTGGGGTCTGCTCTGGGGCAGTTTAGATTTTCCCTTTCTTTCTTTAGGCTTATTTAGTTCTCCGGCCATGATGAGGCATCTAGGACCACCGTAGGCAGGCTCCACGGCTACTGCTAGTTGTGTGTATAGGATCAAGGGTCTGCAATCCGCTAGTTACCAACCTCTCCGGTTTTCTGGGCTTAGCTTGCTTTTTGTTTTTTCCTCCTCGGTGACTCATTCATAACAGACTGCATTACCAGACTATGAGGAGTGAGTGTTGTATGCATGTATGAATATCTCTGGTGACTGACTCATTTGAAACCCCTACCCTTGGTACACATGTGTTGTGCAGCCTAGCCTGTTAAGCGCCCAGGCTTAGGTGTAGGTAGAGGCAGAGTCTGAGACTAACATCAGTGTCCACCGGTGGCTCTGCACACCACGGTGCATGTGATCGACACTCCACCTTAGTCAGCAGCTATAGTGGCGTCTGCAGGTGCGACGCCGCACTGTTGTGAGTTCATTTTTCCCTTCACCATTGAGGTCTGATGAACTTCCTCCTCTGGTGAAGGAAGGTAGTGAGGCTGATTACCAAACACCTGGGCAGCTAGATGATGACTGGGTGGCTGGAATTGAGGACTGGATATAAGGCTGCCGACGCCCTTCTTCCTGGCTGGTGATTTTCCTGCTGGATTCTTGGAGACCAGTCTGATTCCTGCATCTCAAAGCTGTTTTTCTGCTCTGCTTTGTACTCTTCAGCTTTGTTTTTGTTTTGCCTTGTTTTTTGGGAGTTCTGCCATCCTCGGCCGGGGGTGAGCTGAATTCCATTTTTGTCTCTGATCTGTTGATCTTTTGCTCTGTCTTCAGAATATACCTGAGTGCTGATATAGTCTTTTGAAGCCTAGCGACTTCAGGGCCTGTTTTTCCTATCAGTCGGTTGGCTCTTTTTGGATAGGGTTTTTGCGGATGGCAGACAGCAGCTTTCCTATCCTGTCCTATGTAGTTAGCTTGGGCCCCGCCATTTGCTCAGCCTATCTTTCTATCTGTTTTAGTGTTTTCATCTTGCTTCACCGTCATTATATGTTGGGGGCTGCCTATTGCTTTGGGGTCTGCTCTGGGGCAGTTTAATTTTTCCCCTTTCTGTCTTTAGGCTATGTAGTTCTCCGGATGTGATCGATGGGTCTAGGGCACCGTAGGAACCCCCCACGGCTACTGCTAGTTGTTGTGGATAGGTTCAGGGGTCTGCAATCCGATAACTGCCAACCTCTCTGGTTTTTCTGGACTTAGCTAGTATTTTGTTTTTTCCTCCTTCGGTGACTCATCATAACAGAAACAGAATCACCAGCCATACCGCAGATCCTAGGGTACTCAATAGCAGGAGAGAATTGTAAAAAAAAAAAAAAAAAAAGGGGAAAAAAAAAAGTGTAAGAATTTTTTTTTTTGTGTGCATATTTTTTCCTCTATATCTCTGAGGCCGTAGGGGGAATTTTTCTCTCAATGGAGATGAAGCAATTGTCTGATCATGTGGAGCAGCTCGCTGCTGAAGTGCGGGGAATTTCCGCCTATCTTGCTCGTTCACATACTGCTGAACCAAAGATTCCTACTCCTGATGTGTTTTTTGGGGATCAGTCTAAATTCTTGAATTTCAAGAATAATTGTAAATTATTTTTTGCCTTGAAGCCTAACTCGTCGGGGAACTCCGCGCAGCAGGTTAAAATTGTCATCTCTTTGCTGCGCGGCGATCCCCAGGATTGGGCATTTTCTTTTAAACCTGATGATCCTATTCTGAATAATGTGAATGCATTTTTTCAAGCCTTGGGGTTGTTGTATGATGAATAGAGTTGAGCGATACCGTCCGATACTTCAAAGTATCGTATCGGATGGTATCGGCCGATCTTTAAAAAAAGTATCGGTATCGCCGATTCCGATACCGGAAGTCCCATTCAAGTCTATGGGACTTCCGGTATCGGAATAAGAAAAACCCTTTCCTGCCCTTGTACAGCCTCTCTGGGGTCTGTACGGGCCTTTCGGGGGGCTGTGCCGGCCTGCCAGGGGGTCTGTGCAGGCTCCGGTGGTCTGTGCCGGCCTGCCGGTGGTCTGTGCAGGCTCCGGGGGGCTGTGCCGGCCTGCCGGGGGGCTGTGCCGGCCTGCCGGGGGGCTGTGCAGGCTCCGGGGGGCTGTGCCGGCCTGCCGGGGGGCTGTGCCGGCCTGCCGGTGGTCTGTGCAGGCTCCGGGGGTCTGTGCAGGCATCGTCCGATGGGACTACAAGTCCCATCGGGCGATGCCTGCTACCATGACAGTGATTGACACATTAGCCAATGATGGGACAGTAGTAGTCCCATCATCCGGCTAATGTGTTAAATGTAAAAAAAAAAAAAAATTACATGCTACATACATACAACATGCATACTACATACATGCTACATTCATACTACATACTACATACATGCTACATTCATACTACATGCAACATACATACTACATATATACTACATGCATGCTACATACATACTGCATGCTACATACATACCACATATATACTACATACATACTACATGCATGCTACATGCATGCTACATGCTACATACATAACACATATATACTACATGCATGCTACATACATACTACATGCTACATACTACATATATACTACATGCATGCTACATACTACATGCTACATACATACTACATATATACTGCATGCTACATACATACTGCATGCTACATGCATGCTACATACATACTACATACATACTACATGCTACATACATACTACATATATACTACATACATACTACATACATACTACATGCATGCTACATGCATGCTACATACATACCACATACATAACACATATATACTACATGCATGCTACATACATACTACATGCTACATACATACCATATACATACTACATGCATGCTACATACATACTACATGCATGCTACATACATACTACATGCTACATACATACTACATATATACTACATGCATGCTACATACATACTACATGCTACATACATACCACATATATACTACATGCATGCTACATACATACTACATATATACTACATGCATGCTACATACATACTGCATGCTACATGCATGCTACATACATACTACATACATACTACATGCTACATACATACCACATATATACTACATACATACAATACATTCATACAATACATACATAGACATACAGTACATATAACATAGAGTAACATACTTACCAATACTTGTCACATTGTTCCCCGAAGCCATTGTCTTTCCGGAATAAATATTAACATAACAAACCACAAAAATACTCACCCACGATCCGAAGCAGTCCACGAGTGTGTCCCACGACGATCTTGGGTAGAGAACGGCAGCATCAGATGATGCTGCCGTTCTCTACGGGCTGCAGGAATCCAATGACGGAAGGTAGGTATCCTTCCGCACTGTATTCCTCCGCCACTTAAAAAAAAAAAAGTCCCTAGTCTCACTTTATGCCATTGCTGTGTGGGAAATTCCCACGCAGCAATGGCATAAAGTGAGACTAGGGACTTTTTTTTTTTTAAGTGGCGGAGGAATACAGTGCGGAAGGATACCTACCTTCCGTCATTGGATTCCTGCAGCCCGTAGAGAACGGCAGCATCATCTGATGCTGCAGTTCTCTACCCAAGATCGTCGTGGGACACACTCGTGGACTGCTTCGGATCGTGGGTGAGTATTTTTGTGGTTTGTTATGTTAATATTTATTCCGGAAAGACAATGGCTTCGGGGAACAATGTGACAAGTATTGGTAAGTATGTTACTCTATGTTATATGTACTGTATGTCTATGTATGTATTGTATGAATGTATTGTATGTATGTATGTAGTATATATGTGGTATGTATGTAGCATGTAGTATGTATGTAGTATGTATGTAGCATGCATGTAGCATGCAGTATGTATGTAGCATGCATGTAGTATATATGTAGTATGTATGTAGCATGTAGTATGTATGTAGCATGCATGTAGTATATATGTAGTATGTATGTAGCATGCATGTAGTATGTATGTAGCATGCATGTAGTATGTATGTAGCATGCATGTAGTATGTATGTAGTATGTATGTAGTATGTATGTAGCATGCAGTATGTATGTAGCATGTATGTAGTATGTATGTAGTATATATGTAGTATGTATGTAGCATGTAGTATGTATGTAGCATGCATGTAGTATATATGTAGTATGTATGTAGCATGCATGTAGTATGTATGTAGTATGTATGTAGTATGTATGTAGCATGCAGTATGTATGTAGCATGTATGTAGTATGTATGTAGTATATATGTAGTATGTATGTAGCATGCATGTAGTATGTATGTAGCATGTAGTATGTATGTAGCATGCATGTAGTATGTATGTAGCATGCATGTAGTATGTATGTAGCATGTATGTAGTATGTATGTAGCATGTAGTATGTATGTAGCATGCATGTAGTATGTATGTAGTATTTTTTTTTTTTTTTTTTTTTAACATTTAACACATTAGCCGGATGATGGGACTACTACTGTCCCATCATTGGCTAATGTGTCAATAACTGTCATGGTAGCAGGCATCGCCCGATGGGACTTGTAGTCCCATCGGACGATGCTTGCACAGACCCCCGGACATCAGCACAGCCCCCCGGCAGGCCGGCACAGCCCCCCGGCAGGCCGGTACAGACCCCCACAGGGTGCACAGACCACCGGCAGGCCGGCAGAGACCCCGGGCAGTCCACACAGCCCCCCGGCAGGCCGGCACAGCCCCCCGGCAGGCCGGCAGAGACCCCCGGAAGGCCCGAAATGACGGCGCATCATGATGCGCACACACCGCGCATCATGATGACGTCAGGCCGTCAATCAACTGAACTTCCGATTCCGATGCCGAATTCCGATATTGAAAAAATATCGGAAGTCGGTATCGGAATTCCGATACAGCAAGTATCGGCCGATACCCGATACTTGCGGTATCGGAATGCTCAACACTAATGATGAACCTAATGCTATTGATCAGGCTGAAAATACCCTGTTGGCATTAAGCCAGGGTCGGGATTCGGCAGAGTTGTACTGTCAAAAATTCCGAAAGTGGGCGGTCCTTACTACCTGGAATGATGGTGCCTTGGCAGCCCTCTTTCGGAAGGGTTTGTCAGAAACTGTAAAAGATACTATGGTGGGATTTCATGTTCCCTCTGGTCTTGACGATTCTATGTCATTAGCCATTCAGGTGGATCGGCGTTTACGTGAACGCAAAACTACATGAGAGATGTTGCCACCTGTTGAACAAATGTCTGAACCTATGCAATGTGATAGAGTTTTGTCTAGGGCGCAACGTCAGGAGTTCAGAAGGCGTAATAAGCTGTTTTTTTTTTGTGGAGATGCCTCGCATATTATTTCTGTCTGCCCTAAACGAGAGAAACGTTGTGCACACACGTTTTCTGTGGGTGGTGTTCAACCTAAGTTTCTTCTGGCAATTACTCTGATCTGCTCCCTGTCCATATTTTCTGCCAAGGCTTTTGTGGATTCAGGAGCAGCTCTGAACCTGATGGACTTGGATTTTGCTAAACGTTGTGGATTTCCTATGACACCTCTGCGGACACCTATCCCTTTGAGGGGTATTGATGCTACTCCTTTGGCGAAGAATAAACCTCAGTTTTGGACCCAGGTGGTATTGCGGGTCGCCCCAGACCATCAAGAAAATTGCAGATTTTTGGTGTTGCATAATTTGCATGATACCTTTGTTCTGGGGTTTCCCTGGATGCAAATCCATAATCCAGTTCTAGATTGGAAATCTTTGTCTGTGGTGAGTTGGGGTTGTCAGTGTGCCCTTAGTGATGCTCCTGTTTTCTCAACCTCTCCCCAGTCGCATGATGTTCCTGACTATTTGGCTGACTTTTATGATGTATTTAGTGAGAATGAGTCTGCGTCTTTGCTTCCTCATAGGAGTTATGACTGTGCAATTGAGCTGAACCTGGGGTGTAAATTCCCCAAGGGTCGGCTTTTCAATTTATCTGTACCCGAGCACGAGGCTATGCGATCCTATATTAAGGAGGCATTGGGGAAGGGTCATATTAGACCATCCTCTTCACCCTTAGGTGCTGGGGTTTTTTTTCGTGGCTAAAAAGGATGGTTCATTAAGGCCTTGTATTGACTATCGTGCCCTCAACAAAATTACTGTTAAATATCAGTATCCGTTACCCCTGATTTCTGATCTATTCTCCAGAGTTAAAGGTGCTTGCTGGTTTACCAAGCTTGACCTCAGGGGGGCGTATAATCTTATTCGCATTAAGCATGGGGATGAATGGAAGACGGCGTTTAATACTCCGGAGGGACATTTTGAGTACCTGGTGATGCCTTTTGGGCTCACTAATGCCCCTTCTGTCTTCCAGTGCTTCATGAACGATATATTCCGAGACTTTGTGGATAAATTTTTGATTATCTATCTGGATGATATTTTGATCTTCTCCAAGAATTGGGACTCTTATGTGGAACATGTTCGGACTGTATTCCGGATTTTGAGGGAGAATTCCCTGTATGTCAAGGGATCGAAATGCCTTTTTGGGGTACAGAGGATTTCATTTTTGGGATTTATTTTGTCTCCGTCAACTATTGAAATGGACCCGGCCAAGGTACAGGCCATTTATGATTGGGTTCAGCCCACTTCTTTGAAGGCCCTCCAGAAGTTTTTGGGTTTTGCTAATTTTTATCGGAAATTTATAGCTAATTTTTCTGGTATTGCCAAGCCATTGACGGATTTGACTAGGAAGGGTGCTGATGTGCTGAATTGGTCTCCGGAGGCTGTTTCTTCCTTTCAGAAGCTGAAGCGAAGATTCACTTCTGCTCCGGTTTTGCGGCAACCTGATGTCTCACTCCCGTTTCAGGTGGAGGTGGACGCTTCTGAGATTGGTGCAGGAGCGGTGTTGTCCCAAAAAGATCCTGTGACATCTAAAATGAATCCTTGTGCTTTCTTTTCCCGTAAGTTCTCCCCATCCGAACGTAACTATGACGTGGGGAATCGGGAACTGATGGCCATGAAATGGGCATTTGAGGAGTGGAGACATTGGTTGGAGGGAGCCAAACACCAAGTCGTGCTCTTACTGACCACAAGAATTTGATTTTCCTGGAGTCGGCCAAGCGCTTGAATCGTAGACAGGCTAGGTGGGACTTGTTTTTCACACGTTTTGATTTTGTGGTCTCTTTTCTTCCGGGCACTAAGAATGTCAAGGCAGACGCCCTCTCTAGGAGTATCCTTGCTGATTCTGCTGTTGTGACTAAGCCTGCTACCATCTTAGGCGAGGGGGTAGTTCTTTCTGCCATTTCGCCCGATTTGAGACGTGCTCTGGAAGAGTTTCAGGAGGACAAACCTGAGCATTGTCCCAGTGGAAAGTTGTATGTTCCTGACCAGTGGAGGAAGAGAGTGATGTCTGAAGTTCATTGCTCTGCATTGGCTGGTCATCCAGGTATTTTTGGTACTAGAGATCTGGTGAGTCGGTCTTTTTGGTGGCCCGCCTTGTCTCGTAATGTCAGGAATTTTGTGCAGTCCTGTGGGACTTGCTCCCGGTCTAAACCTTGTTCTCGCTCTAGTGGCTTGTTGATGCCTTTGCCGGTGCCCAGGAGGCCATGGACCCATATTTCAATGGATTTTATCTCTGATATGCCTGTCTCTCAGAGAATGACTGTTATTTGGGTGATTTGTGATAGATTCTCTAAGATGGTCCATCTTGTACCACTCCCTAAGTTGCCATCTTCCTCTGAGTTGTTGCCCTTGTTTTTGCAACAGGTGGTTCGCTTGCACGGGATTCCTGAGAACATTGTATCTGACAGAGGAGTTCAGTTTGTGTCTAAATTTTGGAGGACGTTCTGTTCCAAGCTGGGAATTCAGTTGTCCTTCTCATCTGCGTTTCACCCTCAGACCAATGGGCAGACGGAGAGAACAAACCAGACTTTGGAGTCGTATTTGAGATGTTTTATTTCTGCCGATCAGGATGATTGGGTTTCATTTTTGCCCTTGGCCGAATTTAATTAATAGAGCTAGTTCTGCCACTTTGATGTCACCTTTTTTTGTAACTTTGGTTTTCACCCTCGATTTTCTTCAGGGCAGGTGGAGCCTTCTGCCTGCCCAGGTGTTGACACTGTGGTGGAGAGAATGCACCAGATCTGGGACCAAGTAGTGGATAAGTTGTCTCTCTCCCAGGAAAAGGCCCAGCGGTTTTCCAACCGGCGTAGGACCGTTGGTCCCCAGTTTAAGGTGGGTGATATGGTTTGGTTGTCATCAAAAAATATCGCTATGAAGGTGGCTTCTCCTAAGTTTAAGCCTAGATTTATTGGACCTTACAAGATTTTGGAGATTACTAATCCGGTCTCTTTTCGGTTGGCTCTTCCTGTCACATTTAAAATTCATAAAGTGTTTCATAAGTCCTTGTTGAAGAGGTTTGTTGAACCAGTAGTTCCTGTGGTGGCACCTCCTGACCCTATATTGGTTGAAGGTAACATGGAATATGAGGTAGAGAAGATACTGGATTCCCGTCTGGCTAGACGGAGACTCCAGTATTTGGTTAAGTGGAAGGGTTATGGTCAGGAGGATAATTCCTGGGTCTCTGCCTCTGATATTCATGCCGAAAGATTGGTGCATGCCTTTCATCGGGCTCACCCGGATCGCCCTGGTGGCATGGATGAGGGTTCGGTGACCCCTCCTCAGGGGGAGGTACTGTTGTGAGTTCATTTTTCCCTTCACCATTGAGGTCTGATGAACTTCCTCCTTTGGTGAAGGAAGGTAGTGAGGCTGATTACCAAACACCTGGGCAGCTAGATGATGACTGGGTGGCTGGAATTGAGGACTGGAAATAAGGCTGCCGATGCCCTTCTTCCTGGCTGGTGATTTTCCTGCTGGATTCTTGGAGACCAGTCTGATTCCTGCATCTCAAAGCTGTTTTTCTGCTCTGCTTTGTACTCTTCAGTTTTGTTTTTGTTTTGCCTTGTTTTTTGGGAGTTCTGCCATCCTCGGCCGGGGGTGAGCTGAATTCCATTTTTGTCTCTGATCTGTTGATCTTTTGCTCTGTCTTCAGAATATACCTGAGTGCTGATATAGTCTTTTGAAGCCTAGCGACTTCAGGGCCTGTTTTTCCTATCAGTCGGTTGGCTCTTTTTGGATAGGGTTTTTGCGGATGGCAGACAGCAGCTTTCCTATCCTGTCCTATGTAGTTAGCTTGGGCCCCGTCATTTGCTCAGCCTATCTTTCTATCTGTTTTAGTGTTTTCATCTTGCTTCACCGTCATTATATGTTGGGGGCTGCCTATTGCTTTGGGGTCTGCTCTGGGGCAGTTTAATTTTTCCCCTTTCTGTCTTTAGGCTATGTAGTTCTCCAGCTGTGATCGATGGGTCTAGGGCACCGTAGGAACCCCCCACGGCTACTGCTAGTTGTTGTGGATAGGTTCAGGGGTCTGCAATCCGATAGCTGCCAACCTCTCTGGTTTTTCTGGACTTAGCTAGTATTTTGCTTTTTCCTCCTTTGGTGACTCATCATAACACCGCACGCTCAGTAGGTCTAGAGGGACTCAGACCTCGTTTCCTTTGGGCTGAGTTCTGTGGCCGCATACTGAGTGCTCTCTTGCCGAGTGCTGTGATTTTAACAGGCTCTGGCATTTATGTTCAGTGGTGGCGCGGCTCTGTGTCGTAACAGAGTTAGCTTCTGTTCACACTGGGTGACGTTAACCCATGTGTGACCTCTTGTATACCGCTTTATACTTCCGCCATTACTAAGCAGTAGTTTACCACCCCTGCACGATGGATCCCGGGCTGCGAATGCACCTTACTATTATTATATTATTTGGTGCATTACGCCAGCCCTAACACTCACCTTCCTTTAAAAGGTCACCAGGTGCTGCAGCTCACTGTTGATGACACACTTCCTTTCGATACCAAGTGTGGTGAAGACTGGAGCTACTTGGTGCAGTGGTGGTTCAGCTTATCAGGAGCAGTGGTGCTTCTGCTGAAAGCTGAGTTCAGGAGCCTTACTCTGCTGTACGGTGCATTGCAGCAGATAAAGCTAAGTTTTGTTTTTAGTTGATTTAACCTTGAGGTGTCTGTTTTATCTTTCCTTTGGTTTTTGGTGCAGTTCACTTTTTTCCCTGTCTCATCTCCTGGGGAGGGGGTTGGGGGTTTAGCTCAGGGCTAAACAGAAGATAGGGACAGGTCGGTGACTTGGGCTTCACTACCATCAAGTCTACCCCCATGTTAAGGAAAGTCAGGGCACCCCCTTAGCCTGAGGGGCAGTTCAGGGGCCCAGGTTCCTCGTCCCCTGTTTTCCCACATGTGCCCCGTGACATTAATAAATCCCCAAATCTGACCCTATCTCAACAGCATCTCTCCCTACACTATCTAAATCCGAATGCGCCAAGCAGGGCGGTGTCCGGTCTCTTATACCCTTGATGATGCTGTGCGGCCAGCCAATCATTGCAAGACCACAACAAAGTTGGCTGCGGCGTTACAGTGCCTGGCAGACAATCCCTACATGGTGATTGGATCTCTGAAGACTGGCAAAAAAGCTGGGTGGAGACCCGAGTTCCCGCCGTGTAATCCCGGAAATGCTTGGTGCTCGCCGAGTACACCGAGCACCGTGATACTCGGGCAAGTAACAAGTAGTGGAGAGCATATTCGCTCATCACTAATCTCTAAAAGGGCTAAAATTACAGATAAGGCTGGTTTCACACTTGCTTTTTTTTGCAGCGCGTTTTTCCCGCAAAAAAACGCATTGAAAAAACGCATACAAAAGCATACAACTGCTGCGTTTTTTTCAAGCATTTTTATGAGCATGCATGAAAAAAACGCAGCGTTTTTATGCGTTTGTATGCGTTTTTAGTGCGTTTTTACCGCGTTTGCGTTTTTTCCAAACATTAGGTGGCCCCTCACACTAACCCAAACCATGACTTTACTAACCCTAACCCTGACCCTGACCCTAACCCTAACCCTGACCCTAACCCTTAACCAAACCATACTTAACCCTAACCCAAACCCTAAACCCTAACTAACCCTAACCCTGACCCTAAACCTAACCCTAACCCTAACCCTTACCCTGACCCTAAACCTAACCCTAACCCTAACCCTAAGCCTGACCCTAACCCTAACCCTAACCCTGACCCTAACCCTTAACCAAACCATACTTAACCCTAACCCAAACCCTAAACCCTAACTAACCCTAACCCTGACCCTAAACCTAACCCTAACCCTAACCCTAAACCTAACCATAACCCTAACCCTAACCCTAACCCTGACCCTAACCCTAACCCTAACCCTGACCCTAACCCTTAACCAAACCATACTTAACCCTAACCCAAACCCTAAACCCTAACTAACCCTAACCCTGACCCTAAACCTAACCCTAACCCTGACCCTGACCCTAACCCTAAACCCCCTTAACTAACCCTAACTCTAACCCAAACCCCTAAATTCCATGGTTAACAAAAAAAACGCATGTGCAAAAAAAGCATACATAAGCATGCCAATGCGCACATATGCGCACCCATAGACTATATTGGTGTCTTGCTGTGAAAAAATGCATTGCGCGCGCATGCGTTTTTTTGAGGCAAGTCGGACGCACCAAAAAATGCAACAGGATGCATTTTGTGCGCCCGAGCGCATACCGCAAAAAAACGCATGCGCGGTAAAACGCGTACAAATGCATGTGTATGCGCACATAAGCGCATCCCATGCAAAGTATAGGAAAAAAAAACGCATGCGCTATTTAGCGCTAAAATACCGTGAAAAAAAACGCAAGTGTGAAACCAGCCTAACACATTTCTTTTGTATTTTAGGCAAAAATATATATATTTTCATCTTTTACAATTTAAAAATTGCAAAAAGGAAAATAGGCAGATGCAAAAGTTTGGGTATCCTTTGAGTTTGTGCACCCAGATGACCAAGGTTTCAGACCTTAATTAGGCTTGTTCACCATCATCGTTAGGAAAGGCCAGGTAATGCAAATTCCCCAGCTTAATAAAAGCCCAACCTCCTCTAACCTTGTGCCAGAAAACAGCATTGGTCATTTTGCGGCGTGAGGTGGTGTCTATTATGCGCAGTCATGCGCATGCAGATGAGTGCATCAAAACAACGCATTACTGTCTATGGGAATGCATTGGTACGCAAGGACATGCGTATGTATGAGTTTGATACACATGCGTACTTCAGAATGAGCAGGTCCAGTGATTTTAATTGCCAGCTGTATAAAAGGAAGTGTGGACACTGCAAGGCCATTACTCTCCAGACTCTGGATGTGAGCACAAGACTGCCTATGTAAGTATAGAAGCTTTTAAAATATCTGTCTCTGCAGTCTGTGCTCTATAGTATTTTTTTCTTCTATTCATTGCAGACTGGTTGCTGCTCCGGTCCCAGACTACTGTTGAATTAGAGTTGAATTTGTTTTCAGTTGTACTTACAAATTCTTTTTTTTAATTGAGCATTGTGAAACCACCGTGATCGTAATCATTCTGACTCAGCATGGACTTGACGACTCTGGGAAGAAGTGGCAAAATCGCTGTTGGCTGATTGGGACCGTGCAAAGTCACGTGCCAGAAATAACTTTCGTAAGTATTGCAATGTGGTCTGATGCGGCAGTAAACTTGTTAATATAGGTGCATTGTTTTACAATTAATTTTTTCCTCTTTTTCCCCCTTCACAGTGAAGAGAATAAAAGTCCGCTGGCGTTAGGTGAAGGATTGCTTCAATAAGGACATGAGGGAGGAGATTCGGGTTCGAAGTGGTGCTGCTCCAATGCTCAGAAAATATAAATACCATTGTCAACTTTCGTTTCTGAGGCCTGCGCTTGCTCAGCGAACGTATATTTTGTGTTGTCTTACTATTATATAAACTATATAAATTTTTTTACTAATGTTTTTAATTTATTTTCCACACAGAACCTGGAGCAGCACAACACAACCTGGATCATTCTCAGTTGGAGCGGACCCTCATCGACCAGCCAATGAACGGGCCCAGTCCCAACTATCCACCAGCGATGGAGCAACCAGGCAGGCTTCACAGGTGGGGAACAAGCAGCCTGTACATCTGGTTTTCCACTCTCCCAGTCCTCTGCCACTGGTTTTGTTGGGTCTTCTTGCCAGTCATGCCCGAGTTTATTCACTTAGGCTCGATCTTCCGGGATGGGATGAAAGCGGTTTGGAAAGACTGGATAGTGGGTTCACTCAGGTGAACACACTTTTCTAGGAAGTCCACAGACACCTTGACCGCCTGGAAGGCGACCTTCAGAGACGGCGCAACATTTTTTTCTTCAATCGAGTGGTGCGTGTCGGAAAACCTACCGCCTGATCTCCAGCTGAACGTGATGCAGGCCTGCCAGGCTGCTTACAATCAGGCATTGCAGCAGTCCCGGTATCAGCAACAGGCACAAAGTTTGTTTCCTACAGGTCAACAAGGGCCAGCACAGCAGCAGTGGCAGAATCCTCCAGCACCTTTCCAAATATGTCAAGGACTCGGATACCCATCTTCTCAACAACCAATGACAGCACAAGTGACCTATCCACCACCACTGCTGGACATTAGGACTGTTCCTACAGTACCCAGCTCCACCATGCAACCGAGTGCAGCAGCGAAGCAGCCTTCAACTTCCACCATGCAGCCGAGAGTAGCAGACATGCAGCCTACAACTTACACCACGCAGCTGAGTGCAGCACCCCAGGAAGAGGAAAAAATAAAACTCCGAGGAACCAGCAAAATGGGCAGGAAAAGAAAAGTTGGAAAGAAACATTGCCCACCACCTCCACCCTCACCTCCCAATATGTCTCCTTTTCCAAGTCTCTCCCCACCTTCCCTTGGTTCTCTCCCTTCCAATGTGTCATTCCCTTCCAATTTGTATTCCACTCCTAATGTGTCCTCTTCCCCCAATGTTACATCTGCTGCTAATATTTCTGACCCAATCCTCCAATTAAGTGCCACTTCCCCTGTAACAACTTCCCCAGCTACTCTTAGCCAATCATCCCAGTCCGACACCCCCCTGGTCCACAATGTCACACCTTCCACCCACTGCCGAACCTAAACCCACTTTTTATTTATTGTTTCTTTGTTAATAAAAAATATTTTGTTTTCACAATCACTGTGTTTATCTTGTTATTTGAAAAAGCACACGTGTATTGTATAAAGGATTTTACAGTGGAGGTTTTATTATTATTAAAGTTAGCAAACAATACAGGTACAAGTAGCAAACAATACAGGTACATATACAAGCAGCTTAAACCATTTCGTCTTGCCATGTCATATGTCCAATATCCAAAACAAAGTAGGCAGCAAATTTATCCCTCATTTGGGCAACTTGCACTGTAGTCTTCCGAGGGAGATCTTGGTAATCCTGCAATGTGGTAGTAACAGGGTCATCAAGTTCAAAGTGTTGTCAATCTTTCACCAGGATGTAATTGTGCAGAACAACACACACTTTCACAACCTCATCAATTGTCTCAATTTTTAGATTGATGGCTGTTCCCAAAATGCACCATTTAGATACCAGCAATCCAAAGGCACACGCCACGGTTCTTCATGCCATTGTCAGTTGGTAGTTGTATATCTTTTGGTGTGATTCAAGTCCCGACTTGAGTACGGTTTTATGAGGTTGGCACACATTTGGAACGCCTCATCCCCAACCACAACAAATGGCATTGGCAGTCCTTCAGTGTTTGGAAGAGGTTGTGGTTGTGGAAAATTGAAATCATTACCATACAAACGTTGGCCCATGTCAGAGTTTTTGAAAATCTGAGTCATTTCCTCGTCCAAATGAGCAAACGGCCAAGGTGACAAATCGAAAGTCAGAATCTGCAATCGCCATGAGAACAATGTAAAAGTATTTTTTGCAATTGACGTACTCGGATCCACTTCCAGCAGTTTTCATAATCTGAATATGTTTGCTGTCCACAGTCCCCAAACAGTTAGGAAAATTACAAATGTCCTGGAATTTTGCAGCATTTTCCAGCCAGATTTCAGTTGTGGGTTGGGGGAGGAATTCTTCACGCAGAATGTCACAAAGCATGGCAGGTGTCTACAACAATCTCAGAAAGCATGGACACTCCAATCCAGAATTGAAAATGTAGAGATGATAATGTCTCTCCGGTAGCCAGGAATCTGCCGAACAGAAAATGAGAAAAAAAATCAGTACATGGCTTTTAGAACAATCATATTAATGACAGGTGTTTCTTTTTCAAAATTATGTACCTCAGGGTCACCAACAGATGTTCCTCAGCAGGAATTGCTCGATGTAGCTGTGTGTCCTGCCTGGTGATGGATCCTCAGACACGTAACAGCAAGTCATAGAAGCTCTGTTCTTACATTCTTGTGTACTCGAAAAACTTCTCAGGGTGTTCACGCAACTCTGTGTACGAGTGGTAGGCTCCACGGCTCTCTCGGACTTCTACAATGGGGTGTTGCCAATAGCGATGACGATGTCTTCTCCGTCTTTCTCTTCTTTCTTCTTCACAAGCCACAGCAAAGCTAACAGCCAATTTCAATGACAAATCAAGATTAATCATGAAGCTCTCCACGCTAAGATCCATCTTGCAGCTGGAAACAGCAGCAAAGTTGAGGATTTCATCAGTGCAGTGTGTCTATATATAGAAATTCCATGAGACACCCTATTGGGTGTCTGGTGTCATATTGAACACATGCGCATAAACAACGCAAATTCATGCAAAAATGCATACAAAAGCATGCACACGCAGCGGTTTTTGGCGTCATGCGTAAGATGATGCGGATAAAAACGCTGCCTAAACATGAGTTTGGATATGTTTTCGAATGCGTTTGTACATGATGATACGCTGCGCACAGAAACGCTAATGTGAACGTAGCTTAAGTAAGTCTTGTGCATTCTGTAAGGTGTTGTCTCTGACGCTTAAATCGAGTCTTTCAGCACAGAATGACTGATGAAGCCAAGTCCAGGTGCTCGGTGCTTCATGGCGGGGCCATTCATTTATATACACATTCCCACATTCTTGTTTTTCATGTATCTCCTCCCTTCTCTTTCCCTATGAAGCCTGAGCTGTCAATCAGAGAAGTGGTGGGTGGAGATAAAGGGAAATCAAGTAGGAGTGAAGGAGCACTAAGGACCTGGACTTGGTTTGAAAAGTCATTCTGTGCTGACTTACGCCCTTTAAAAGAAACCGGTATTGACATATACACTCACTGGCCACTTTATTAGGTACACCATGCTAGTAAGGGGTTGGACCCCCTTTTGCCTTCAGAACTGCCTCAATTCTTCGTGGCAGAGATTCAACAAGGTGCTGGAAGCATTCCTCAGAGATTTTGGACCATATTGACATGATGGCATCACACAGTTGGCGCAGATTTGTCGGCTGCACATCCCTGATGCGAATCTCCCGTTCCACCACATCCCAAAGATGCTCTATTGGATTGAGATCTGGTGACTGAGGAGGCCATTTGAGTACAGTAAACTCATTGTCATGTTCAAGAAACCAATCTGAGATGATTTGAGCTTTATGACATGGCGCATTATCCTGCTGAAAGTAGCCATCAGATGTTGGGTACATTGTGGTCATAAAGGGATGGACATGGTCAGCAACAATACTCAGGTAGGCTGTGGCGTTGCAACGATGCTCAATTGGTACCAAGGGGCCCAAAGAGTGCCAAGAAAAAATTCCCCACACCATGACACCACCACCACCAGCCTGAACCGTTGATACAAGGCAGGATGGATCCATGCTTTCATGTTGTTTACGCCAAATTCTGACCCTACCATCCGAATGTCGCAGCAGAAATCGAGACTCATCAGACCAGGCAACGTTTTTCCAATCTTCTACTGTCCAATTTCGATGAGCTTGTGCAAATTGTAGCCTCAGTTTCCTGTTCTTAGCTGAGAGGAGTGGTACCCAGTGTGGTCTTCTGCTGCTGTAGCCCATCTGCCTCAAAGTTCGACGCACTGTGCGTTCAGAGATGCTCTTCTGCCTACCTTGGTTGTAACGGGTGGCAATTTGAGTCACTGTTGCCTTTCTATCAGCTCGAACCAGTCTGCCCATTCTCCTCTGACCTCTGGCATCAACATGGCATTTCTGGCCACAGAACTGCCGCTCACTGGATTTTTTTTCTTTTTCGGACCATTCTCTGTAAACCCTAGAGATGGTTGTGCGTGAAAATCCCAGTAGATCAGCAGTTTCTGAAATTCTCAGACCAGCCCTTCTGGCACCAACAATCATGCCACGTTCAAAGGCACTCAAATCACCTTTCTTCCCCATACTGATGCTCGGTTTGAACTGCAGGAGATTGTCTTGACCATGTCTACATGCCTAAATGCACTGAGTTGCCGCCATGTGATTGGCTGATTAGAAATTAAGTCTTAACACACAGTTGGACAGGTGTACCTAATAAAGTGGCCAGTGAGTGTAGTTGGATCCCTTCCTAACATATGACGCACTGGTACACCACATGTTGGCTTTCTGTCTTTGATACATGCTCAGGAACGAAAATGTAAAAATAAAAAAATCTCCATGTTGGGAAAGGGTTAAATGAACATATTTCTAAGTAAGGCAATTAAAAATATAATCAATATTTTTCTATACAAATGACATACTAATTAGTCAACTAGAGAAAGTAAGATATTTAACATGACTTTTGCCTTTATTTATATGATTTTTCTGCATTTTTCAGTTCCTGACTCCGCACCCCTAATTGAAAGACTTGATAGTTTTAGCAGCAACACAATTGAGGTCAGCTGGCTTCCTCCGCTTTCCCCAAATGGACCTATTGTTGGATATAATCTGAAACTGTCTACTGATGGTGAAATCCCAAATCATATTTCAGTGGTTCATAAGCAACATTTTCAATTTTATGGTACAAAACCAACAACAACTTACAGGTAAAATATAGATATGAACCAAAAAAGAGCAAATGGCAATGAATAGAATTTCACAAATTTATAGGTTTTATGCTGATTATAGAGACAAATTGGATCAAATTGAAATAGTAAACAAATCAGATTGCCACCCTAAACAAATGTGCATGGTTTTTTTTTTACATTTCATACCCTTTGTATCACTTTCTGATCACACCATTTTGTAACAATGTTATTACACTGAGGAGGTGAGTCCTGTAGTTTTTTGCTTCTTGTTAGTGTTAATATTTAGGCAGAGGCAGCTGCAAAGACAATGAAGTGTTCTGTTAGTTGCTTCCCATCATGAATCACACTCTGTTGGTATTTACAGGCTTTTTATTACATGCGGTGTATTCCTCCATTACATGAGTTTCCACCGCCACAACTGACCAACAAGTTCCAACAACACAATAGAACACACATAAACGTAGTGAGACCCCTAGAGGCCAAATCATCATATAACATATTGCTACATGAGGAACAGTGATACTTAGTTTTTGTTTTATTTATTCAATTAACAAAGGGGTGCCTTCATTACAATATCATGGGATAACACAAGCGGTGGAAATGAAACAAGTTATGTTAGGAGGAGAATACAGTAATTCAGATGTACAGGATATTAACACAATGTTATTTACACTTTATTATTCTATTATTATCAGAAAATAACTGATATGGTCAGTGATGTCTTAGTCATAATACCCCAACCCACAGGGAGTCACTCTCATTACTGGACCCATCACAGTCGGTAATCTCTAGGCAACACAAAACGTCACACAGGCGCAAACGGGGGTTGACGATACTGCCTGTGTAAGGGAGGGACAGGACTGTAGTCGTGACCTGTATTATTGCAACATTGATGTCCCGTCCTTCCCCCAAAGAAAATTGTACTCTTCTCTTCAGCATACCTGCTCCTCCAGAATCAGCTTCACTCGGGCACTTCCCAGGACATAACGGTCCCTCTTCTAGGCGACCCCCAGCAATGGAGACATAGTCCATGTTAACTTCAACATTTTCTTTACTTAGTATTACAGCCACAGTTGGTACATCATGACATTTGCTTGCTTCCTCATCTTTCCCTTTCTGGCTGTCGCTTCTGTGCAGTACATGCCCAGACCAGACTGTCTTAGACCACTCCCCAGTTCCTTCCTGGCCTGACCTCTCCATAATGACATTTCCTTCAGCCTGTTTCACCCCAGACACCAATTCATCAGTCACTAGGTTTGGTTGCCTCTGGTAAAGCATCTGGCCCGTCTGTACCAATCTCGTCGAAGCTCCAACTTCCTTCATCTCTTTAGTCCAACCAACTTCTGCCCTAAAAGCATCTGCCCAGGCGATAAGACGCCACATCTTTTCTTTCTTATTCTGGCCCACTGCTATGGCACGTAGTGGCCGTGGTTAAGGTGGGCTACAGAACTTCAACATTGCGTGGCTGCAGAGCTGTCCGGGCCTATAGCCCACGTGGACCCTTGGGCACCCTGGCCTGTGGGTAATGTGGGCTGCAGCACTTCAACGTTGCATGGCTGCCGAGCTGTCCGGGCCTATAGCCCACGTGGACCCTTGGGCACCCTGGCCCGTCTGACTAAACTTCCCTTCTGCACTAACCTTAACTCCCGGCAGCCCCTCCTACAATTAACCCTCTATGAACTTCCTACAAGCTATACCTACAAGGCCCACTAGTATGCCCCCATCTAGTGGCCCACAACAGAACTACACTTACCCTATGTATGTGAACTATATCCTAAAGTGCCTTCCTCTAATGTTCCCAAGAGGATGCACTAAATTACCCTAAGCTGTACATAAATATGCATAACATTATACAAGACAATATATTACAATCTTTACAACATGGTAACACATATATAATGTGGCAGCACCAATAAGGTGGGCGGTAGTACACATACTCATGTAGCAGTACCGCAAGGATTCAAAATATATAACATCAACATCAGCAATATACACATTAGCATAGGAAATGCAAAAAGGAAGGGAAGCGAGACGGTCATTACACTTCACCCCCCTACACTTGCTAGGCCTTAAGTCCCAGGTTGGTGAATTACTCGGCCCAATTGTCACACTGGCTGCCTTCATTTACAGAAGGACGAGCCCAGTCCCCTCTTGTACCCTACGTCTACACTGGAAGCAATGCTTCTCACGAACGCTTCTCCACTGCGGCGTAGTCATTTCTCTATAGGCTCTAACTCTGCTAATTTGAATCAACTCTTCCAGCTCTGATCTCTCTTGGGTCTTCACTCAGGTCTGGTCAATCGCTGAATCTTCACTTAGGTCTGGTCTCTCTTGAATCTTCATTTGGGTCTTGTCTCTTGCCGTTCTTCACTCGGGTCTGTTCTCTCATAATGGTGGCTATAAACCAGATCACTATATAGCATGTCCTTCCTGTTACAGATTCGAGCGCCAACTCCTCCCCTTCACTGCCCTCTCGGGCCTTTCATTATTAACTGCGCCACAGCTATCACATGACCTGGTGCTTCCTCCAATCTGTTCCCCGAGGGAACATGCACTTCCCCCTTGAGCTCCTGCTAATGCAATTCTTTCTGCTTTCACTTTCTCTATGCATTAACTGTGTGAGTCTTCTCACTTGTCTTTCTCCTTACAGTAGCAAGGTACTTGACCCCTCAATCAATTAAAGGGTGCTATAGAAGCTGCATTTGCTAATAGGTTCCATCTAGGGCTAGCAAGGCCGGTATGGGTGAATTAGGAAGAGTGAACCTATTGAGCATGTTTTGGGTGGCATAACAAAATAGTCACTATTTTTGTAATCAAATTGATTTTTTTAATGAAATTATTCTCTGTGTTTCCTTACTGAAAGATACTTAGTCCAAAAATACACAAATTAGACAGTTTTGCATTGAGTTCGTTCTCTGTTGTAATGAAAGTCATCTAGCATATTCCTTACTCTTCAGACAGCAAAATGTAACGGTGACCACTCTCTGCTCATTCTTCTCGACCTTTCTGCAGCTTTCGACACTGTTGACCACCATCTCCTACTCTCTAAGCTCCAGTCACTAGGCATTAAGGACACTGCTCTCTCCTGGTTCTCTTCCTATCTTTCTGACCGCTCCTTCAGTGTCTTGCTCACTGGTTCCACTTCATCTCCTCTTCCTCTCACTGTTGGGGTACCTCAGGGCTCAGTCCTTGGCCCCCTTCTCTTCTCCCTCTACACGGCCCCAATTGGACACACCATCAGCAGATTTGGCTTTCAGTACCATCTTTATGCTGATGACACACAACTATACACATCATCCCCTGACCTTACCCCCGCTGTACTACAGAACGCCAGTGACTGTCTGTCCTCAGTCTCCAACATCATGTCCGCTCTCTATCTGAAATTCAATCTTTCCAAAACTGAACTTCTTCTGCTTTTGCCATCTACTATCCTCCCAAAATCTGACATTTCCCTCTCCGTGGGTGGCACCATAATAGCACCCCGGCAGCAGGCGAGCATTCTGGGTGTTATGTTTGACACTAATCTCTCCTTCACCTCCCATATACAGTCTCTTGCCCGCTCTTGTCACTTACACCTAAAGAACATCTCTAGAATCCGCCCTTTTCTCACCATGGAAACAAAAAACCCTCACTGTCACTGTGATCTACTCCTTCATGGACTACTGTAACGCTTTATTAATTGGCCTCCCCCTCACTTGACTTTCCCCTCTACAGTCCAAGGGTTAAGGTTTCTCCTTGTGGAGAGTGACATGCCAGCTCTGGCTTGTCAAGGTAAGGAGGCTTATTCGCCATGCAATGCTCCTCTGGGAAAATAATATGCAAATTGCCTCTTCAGAGAAAAAGAGGACTTGAACTCTATAGCGCCACCTGTTGGTAGTAGCAATCCTACAAGTCACAATCAACCCTTTAACGAGTCTTGTAATATGACTTAGGATAAAAGCCAAATCAGAATCTCAATTTGCAGACAAAACAACAAAAGAAAACAACAAAACAAGAGAAAACAACAAAAGCTGCGACTAGAGCACAAGTCAGGTAGCAAAACTAATTGACTAGCAGTAGAAGTTAAAGATCCAGGAGTTTAAGTAGCTATATAGCTGATATAGAGAACAGCATGGTATATAGTCCACCATGGTATAATACAGCCCACCATGGTATAATACAGCCCACCATAGTATACAGGCTGTATACCATGCTGGGCTGTATACCATAGTGGGCTGTATAATACAGCCCAGCATGGTATACAGCCCACCATGGTATAATACAGGCCAGCATGGTATAATACAGCCCAGCATGGTATATAGCCCCCCAGAATGGTATAATACAGCCCAGCATGGTCTAATACAGCCCAGCATGGTATATAGCCCCCCAGAATGGCATAATACAGCCCAGCATGGTATATAGCCCCCCCAGAATGGTATAATACAGCCCAGTATGGTATATAGCCCCCCAGAATGAAATAATACAGCCCAGTATTGTATAATACAGCCCAGCATGGTATATAGCCCCCCCAGGATGGTATAATACAGCCCTCCATGGTATAATACAGCCCAGCATGGTATAATACAGCCCAGTATGGTATATAGCCCCCCCAGAATGGGATAATACAGCCCAGTATGGTATAATACAGCCCAGCATGATATATAGCCCCCCAGGATGGTATAATACAGCCCAGCATGGTATAATGCAGCCCAGCATGGTATATAGCCCCTCAGAATGGTATAATACAGCCCAGCATGGTATAATACAGCCCAGCATGGTATATAGCACCCCAGAATGGAATAACACAGCCCAGTATGGTATATAGCCCCCCCCAGCATGGTATAATACAGCCCAGCATGGTATAATACAGCCCAGCATGGTATATAGCCCCCTCAGAATGGTGCAATACAGGCCAGCATGGTAAAATACAGCCCAGCATGGTATATAGCCCCCCCAAGAATGGTATAATACAGCCCAGCATGGTATATAGCCCCCAAAATGGTATAATACAGCCCAGTATGGTATAATACAGCCCAGCATGGTATATAGCCCCCCCAGCATGGTATAATACAGCCCAGCATGGTATAATACAGCCCATCATGGTATATAGCCCACCAGAATGTTATAATACAGCCCAGCATGGTGTAATACAGCCCAGCATGGTATATAGCCCCCCCAGAATGGTATAATACAGCCCAGCATGGTATAATACAGTCCAGCATGGTATATAGCCCCACCAGAATGGTATAATACAGCACAGCACGGTATAATACAGCCCAGCATGGTATATGCCCCCCCAGAATGGTGTAATACAGCCCAGCATGGTATATAGCCCCCCAGAATGGTATAATACGGCCCAGCATGGTATATAGCCCCCAAGAATGGTGTAATACAGCCCAGCATGGTATATAGCCCCCCAGAATGGTATAATACGGCCCAGCATGGTATATTGACCCCCAGCATGGTATGATACAGCCCAGCATGGTATGTAGTCCCCCCAGCATGGTATAATACAGCCCAGCATGGTATAATACAGCCCAGCATGGTACATAGCCCCCCCGAGAATGGTATAATACAGCTCAGCATGGTATATAGCCCCCCAAAATGGTATAGTACAGCCCAGCACGGTATAATACAGCCCAGCATGGTATATAGCCCCCCAGAATGGTATAATACGGCCCAGCATGGTATATAGCACCCCCAGCATGGTATGATACAGCTCAGCATGGTATATAGCCCCCCGCATAGTATAATACAGCCCAGCATGGTATAATACAGCCCAGCAA
The DNA here is from genome assembly GCF_039654945.1 of Dendrobates tinctorius. Classification (NCBI taxonomy): domain Eukaryota; kingdom Metazoa; phylum Chordata; class Amphibia; order Anura; family Dendrobatidae; genus Dendrobates; species Dendrobates tinctorius. The sequence continues at coordinate 61,427,388 of NW_027361714.1, forward strand.
GGTATATAGCCCCCCCCAGCATGGTATGATACAGCCGGGCATGGTATATAGGCCCCGCAGTCCAGTACTCACACTGATTTAAAAAAAAAAAAAACACTCCTCAACTTCTCCTCGTGCCTGCGCTGCTCCTGTCTCCTCCTGCTCTGTCTGGTACACAGTGAGAGCGCGATGGCATCATCGGGAGCGGCAGGAGTCGGCGCTGGGGGCAGGCGGGCCCCCCTGCCTCACAGGGGCCCCATAGCAGCTGCCTGGTCTGCCTGCCCATAATGCCGGCCCTGCATAGAATGTTCTGCCAGGTTCCCTTTAACAATGCTAAAAATAATAGTATTGTATATCTTACAGAAAATCTTGTCATGGAAAAGTAATATAATAACATTCCAAGAGTAGTAGATCAATATAAAACCAGGTTTATGTGTGATTCTGCTTATATATGATAAAACTGGAATGTCCGTGTTTGGAGTCGGATTCCTGCGTTTACTCAGCAGGGATCCAGATCCTCACATTCTGCACTCTCCTCCTATTTTTCCACTGCAGAGGAGATTGCCTTGCAGCAAATCTCTCCTGAGGCTAAGTCCTTCTGTCCTCTAACTGGGCATGCTCATGGGACGATCACCCATTGGAGATCGGGAGTCATGTGCTCAGGTCCCGCTCCAGTTCTCATTGGTCCATCTCAGAGATCTGGAAGCGTGCAGAAGGTCCCGGCTGCTATAAAAGGCGCGCATGGCTGTTCCGCCATGCGCTAGTATAGTCATACTTGCTGCTGTGTGTATGAGGACTGATGCATGATTCTGGTGACTGACTCATTTGAAACCCCTTCCCTCTGATATTACGCATGTGAATAGGGACTGAGTTAGTTTCAGCGCCAGCTCTCCTCTGATTCAACTTGCACAGCTGCTAGCATCCGACATTGCGCTTGCGCCTTGCCTTTGTCGTTTGGCGGCAGTGTCCACGCCGCGCTGCAGTAGCATCCTCCTTTGCGTTCGCAGTTGCAATGCCGCGCACACGGTAGGTCTAGACGGACGTAGAGTCGCCGTCTTGGGCTACTCCTGTGACCATATACCGCGTGTACGTTTTTTACTGAGTGCTGTGACTACAACAGGCTCAGTTACTTGTGTTTGTACTTTTGGCATCTCTGTGAGTTTAACTGAGATTGCTCTGCGCACCTGGGGGGAGTTTAACCCTGTGTGCAATTCCGCCATATTGCTCCTGTCACCACTTAGCAGTGGTTATTTCACCTACTGCACGGTGGACCCCGAGCGGCGAACGCACTTTATTTATATTTTTATTTAGTGTGTTCCGCCGTTCCTAACATTATACTAGCGCCATTGTCTGGCTAGTGATGGCAGAACAGCAGCAACTCTTACAGTGTATTCGGCAGCTTGAGGGCCGGCTGGCCACTCTTGAGAGGGCTCTCTCAGCTGCACAATCCACCGAAGCTGCTGTAAAGGCAATCTCAGACGCGGTTTCCCGTCTGTCCACGTCCTCCCCCGCGCCGACAGTTACCCGCCTCCCGTTGCCCGATAAATTTTCTGGCGATGGTGCCTCCTGTAGGGGTTTCATCAGCCAGTGCTCCATTCAGCTGGAGTTACTGACTGCGCGATTCCCTACGGAATGGGCCAAGGTGGGGTTTATTGTTTCCCTGCTATCGGGCAAAGTATTGGAGTGGGCTATGCCACTATGGGAGCATGGTGACCCAGAGGTCCGTACTGCTGCTCACTTTCTAACAGCTATTAAGCAGGTCTTCCTCGGTCCATGGGTCATGCATGATACCTCTCTTCAGCTTCTAGCATTGACTCAGGGTGCTCTCTCGGTTAGTCAGAATGCCGTCCGTTTTCGGACACTGGCTTCCGAGTTGGAGTGGTCCAATAAAGCCCTCATCCCTGTGTTTTGGAGGGGTTTGGCGGAGCACGTTAAAGATGCTTTCTCCACCAAAGAGGTTCCTGCCAGTTTGGAAGAGCTGATTGCCATTTCCACCCGCATTGACCTCCATTTTTCGGAGCGCGGTATGGAGCGTGCTCAATCCAAACGGAAGGTTACTCCGGCTCTCAACTTTTTTGAGCCTCTGGAACTACCCGAGCCAGAGGTTCCACCCCCAGAGCCCATGGAGGTGGCTCGCGCCGTTCTCCAGGCGTGTCCGGCACAAGACTCCAGTCGCGGCCTTATTTGTCAACACGCTGGGTCTCAGAACAACAGTGCCCCGCAACGGCCAAATTCTGTACCACCGGGTAAGACCCTTGTTCCTCCCCACCTTCGGCCGAAGGTTCTTGCCTGGGCGCACACGTCCAGGAGGGGTGGTCACTGCGGCTATATGCAGACCACAAAACTCCTGGCAGGGTCTTACTGGTGGTCGCACAGGGCTCGGGATTTTAAAAAATATATTCAGGCCTGCGCCTTTGTGCTCGGAATAGCCTCCTTAAGCGAAGAGCGGTGACGCCCGTCTACACACGGTGGCATTCCACTTTAACTTCTGCTCCCGCTGTCTCCCATGGGTCACTTCTCAGACCTGGCGATCTTGCCACCCCTGAGGCCTTCCAAGTGTCCCGGGTCTCTCTGTTATCCAGCGGGACATCAGACTTGCCTGCGGACGAGTCTGAGGCTTATACCTCTTACGGGCACAACATGGTGGATCGTAAGGCTCAGGGAAGGGGGGCTCTAGGAGGGGGGGTAATGTTAGGAGTCGGATTCCTGTGTTTACTCAGCAGGGATCCAGATCCTCACATTCTGCACTTTCCTCCTATTTTTCCACTGCAGAGGAGATTGCAGAGGAGATTGCCTTGCAGCAAATCTCTCCTGAGGCTAAGTCCTTCTGTCCTCTTACTGGGCATGCTCATGGGACGATCTCCCATTGGAGATCGGGAGTCATGTGCTCAGGTCCCGCTCCAGTTCTCATTGGTCCATCTCAGAGATCTGGAAGCGTGCAGAAGGTCCCGGCTGCTATAAAAGGCGCGCATGGCTGTTCCGCCATGCGCTAGTATAGTCATACTTGCTGCTGTGTGTATGAGGACGGATGCATGATTCTGGTGACTGACTCATTTGAAACCTCTTCCCTCTGATATTACGCATGTGAATAGGGACTGAGTTAGTTTCAGCGCCAGCGCTCCTCTGCTTCAACTTGCACAGCTGCTAGCGTCCGACATTGCGCTTGCACCTTGCCTTTGTCGTTTAGCGGCAGTGTCCACGCCGCGCTGCAGTAGCAGGCTCCTTTGCGTTTGCAGTTGCAATCCTGCGCACACGGTAGGTCTAGACGGACGTAGAGTCGCCGTCTTGGGCTACTCCTGTGACCATATACCGCATGTGCATTTTTTACTGAGTGCTGTGACTACAACAGGCTCAGTTAGGCTATGTACACACGCTGCGTTTTTTGCTGCAGTTCCGCTGTGGTTTTGGCCGCAGCAGAACTGCAGCAGTTCTGCAGACAGTGTACAGTAACATGTTATCCTATGGGATTAACATTCTGCTGTGCACACGCTGCAGATTTTTAACTGCGGAAAAGCTGCGGTTTTGAATCCGCAGAAACAATTGACATGTCAATTGTTTCTGCGGATTCTGCTGCGGTTTGCCACCTATTCCACTGTCCAGGTGGCAAACCGCAGGGCAAAACCGCAGGCCAAATCTGCGGTGTGTGCACATAGCCTTATTTGTGTTTGTACTTTTGGCATCTCCATGAGTTTAACTGAGATTGCTCTGCACACCTGGGTGGAGTTTAACCCTGTGTGCAATTCCGCCATATTACTCCTGCCACCACTTAGCAGCGGTTATTTCACCTACTGCACGGTGGACCCCGAGCGGCGAACGCACTTTATTTATATTTTTATTTAGTGTGTTCCGCCGTTCCTAACAGTCCGGTCATCATATTTAACCTTTGATTGATCAGATGTTGAATTCTATTAGGCTGGAGGGAGATAGAAAGACCGATTTAAAAGAAGCAGACAGAGCCAATATTTAGAATCAATATTTAGAATAATTTTTTACAAAGTCATTTTCTGCTTTATAGAAGCCTATCTGACTTATAACAAGCTCTCTGTAGATACACTTGAGAGATCAGATTTAATACGCAATACATTGCTAGTCACCATTATTGTCACCCCTTCATTTTTTCATATACTGTACAATAGATTCAGAAATAAATGTAAATGTAGCAAAGTTATATCCTCAGGATTTTTTAATTAACATAATACAACAATAAAACTTAGTTTTTCAACTTACATGTTGCAATTTCAAAGATGAAACAGAATAAACCGCATGTGCAGCAATAAAGGCACCTCTAATGAATTCTTGGTTACACACCCTTGGCATTGATGACTGCCTCCAATTGTTTCCTTTAGCCATCAATAAGCTTCTTGCACTTCTCAGCTGGTATTTTCTCATACTTACTTTGCAGTTTGTTCAAGCTCTTGAATGTTTGTAGGGTTCTTTTTCCCAATGGCAGATTTCAGCTCACCCCAAAGACTTTCAATGGGATTGAGGTCAAGACTCATTGCTGGCCATGTTAAAACAGTCCATATTATCTTTTTCACCCATTCTTGTGTACTTTTGGATGTACAGGTACTTCTCACAAAATTAGAATATCATCAAAAAGTTAATTTATTTCACTTCTTCAATACAAAAAGTGAAATTCATATATTATATAGAGTCATTACAGAGTGATCTATTTCAAGTGTTTATTTCTGTTAATGTTGATGATTATGGCTTACAGCCAATGAAAACCCAAAAGTCATTATCTCAGTAAATTAGAATAATGAACAAAAAACACCTGCAAAGGCTTCCTAAGTGTTTAAAAAGATCCCTTATCCTGTTTCAATAGGCTCCACAATCATTCGGAAGACTGCTGACTTGACAGATGTCCAGAAGGCAGTCATTGACACACTCCACAAGGAGGGTAAGCCACAAAAAGTCATTGCTAAAGAAGCTGGCTGTTCACAGGGTGCTGTATCCAAGCATATTAATGGAAAGTTGAGTGGAAGGAAAAAGTGTGGTAGAAAAAGGGGGAAAAGCAACCAGAATAGCCGCAGTCTTAAAAGGATTGTTAAGAAAAGGTCATTCAAAAATTTGGGGGAGATAATAATAATCTTTATTTTTATATAGCGCCAACATATTCCGCAGCTCTTTACAGTTTGCACACATTATCATCGCTGTCCCCGATGGGGCTCACAATCTAAATTCCCTATCAGTATGTCTTTGAAACGTGGGAAGAAACCGGAGAACTCAGAGGAAACCCACTCAAACACGGGGAGAACATACAAACTCCTTGCAGATGTTGTCCTTGGTGGAATTTGAACCCAGGACCCCAGCGCTACAAGGCCGCAGTGCTAACCACTGAGTCACCGTGCTGCCCACAGATTCACAAGGAGTTATTGCTTCAAGAGCCACCACACACACAGACCTTTCAAGGACATGGGTTACAAATGTCACATTCCTTATGTTAAGTCACTCATGACCAATAGACAACGCCAGAAACGTCTTACCTGTGCCAAGGAGAAAAAGAACTGAACTTTTTCTCAGTGGCCCAAGGTGTTGTTTTCAGATTAAAGTAAATTTTGCATTTAATTTGGAAATCAAGGTCCCAGAGTCTGGAGGAAAAGTGGAGAGGTACACAATCCAAGCTGCTTGAGGTCTAGTGTGAAGTATCCACAATCCGTGATGGTTTAGGGAGCCATGTCTACTGCTGCTGTAGGTCTACTGTGTTTTATCAAGATCAAAGTCAGCACAGCCGTCTACCAGGAAATTTTAGAGCACTTCATGCTTCCCTCTACCGAAAAGCTTTTTGGATTAAAAACAATAGTATCACTGTGCTTGATTGGCCAGCAAACTCCCCTGACCTTAACCACATAGAGAATCTATGGGGTATTGTCAAGAGGAAGATGAGAGACACCAGACCCAACAATGCAGATGAGCTGAATGCTGCTATCAAAGCAACCTGGGCTTCCATAACACCTCAGCAGTGCCACAGGCTGATCACCTCCATGCCACACCGCATTGATGGAGTAATTGATGAAAAAAAGGATCCCCGACCAAGTAGTGAGTGCATTTACTGAACATACATTTCAGTAGGCCAACATTTTGGATTTTAAAATCATTTTTCAAGCTGGTGTTATAAAGTATTCTAATTTACTGAGATAATGACTTTTGGGTTTTCATTGGCTGTATGCCATAATCATCAACATTCTCAGAAATAAACACTTGAAATAGATCACTCTGTTTGTAATGACTCTACATAACATAGGAGTTTTACTTTTTGTATTGAAGAACTGAAATAAATTAACTTTTTGATGATATTCTAATTTTATGAGAAGCACCTATAGATGATATAATGTCTTAACTGGGCAATAATCTCTCCCTCTCTTCAGGCACTGTTAGTAAAAAAGGTACCTCTGTTTATACCATATATTTTCTATAGGCTTTCCATCAATGCGGTAAATAAAGAAGGAGAAGGCCCTGCTGCTGAAGATAACATTACTACATTGGGATCACCAGGTAACATTGCTAATTAGAATTATAATGTACAATACATATACATATTACCTAAACTACCACAATTTCATGTTATAATTAGTGATGAGTGAACGTGCTCGGAAAACGTGTTGGAGTAACGCCTGCTGATAGACAGTCCTGTTAGTCCCATTACCTGTCTAACAGCTTCAGGGACTCAAGATACTCGGATAGCACTTGGATAGCACGTTATCCGAGCATGTTCTCTCATCACTAGTTACAATGTGTAATGGTTCAAATTACCCAAAGGATACACAATATTCTATCCATATGTTAAAAATATCAAAGGTGGTTGTAGGCTTTTCTATTTGGGGACAATTTAGCTAGATTGTTAAAGGGGCACTATAGGATTATAAAAGCCTTAAGAGATAGCAACACACTTGTCAGCAAGTTGTAAGAGATACTACAAATCAGCTGCATTCATTCTAAAGGTACTGTCACACTTAGCGATGTACCAGCGATCCCGACCAGCGATATGACCCTTTCAGGATCGCTGGTACATCGCTAAGTGGTCGCTAGTGAGCTGCCACACAGGCAGATCTCACCAGCGACATCGCAGGGGACGAGGGTCGCTACTTACCTGTCACACTAGGCGATCCTGCGTCCTCCCGCCCGCGTCCACGCTCGTCGCTCGTCTCTCCACAGGAAGCCCAGCAGGAAGCTGATGACGAGAAACGATCCAGGACGTTCTCGCGCGATCAGCGATAACCAGCGGGGGGAGCGGGTTGTAGGTAAGTATCAGACACAGCGATATCGCTAGCAATATTGCTATAACGTCACAAGTTATAGCGATATTGCTAGCGATATCGCTTAGTGTGACAGTACCTTAAGAAGCTGAGGACGAAAAGCCCATCTAAAGTTTAACATGCTGTTGACCTGTTGTGTGGAATTTTCCAGTATGTAGTTTTGTGGTGGCCTCTTATTCATCTATATATATATATATATATATATATATATAGCCTAGCAAAATTGAGTGCACCCCTTTGAGCGGTAAGGTTTAAATCAACAACTCACTTAACCAGAGGCATAGCTAAGGGTTCAGCTCAGGGGAGACCAAACATGTGAGTTGGCCTATAACCAGGTAACCTGATTACGACCATGGTTGTGCACCTGATGACCAGGCTGCTACTGAGAGTAAATCACTATATAAAGACAATTGTGATATTAACACCATACAGTGATCATATGGTGGGAGATACCAGTCCTGTAGAATATGCAAGTGTTCTTTTTGATGGAGTCGTTTCTTTTCTCGTCTTTTCCATCTGGCACAGACTGACATGACAACTTCTAAGGCATCAACTTGTCTGCAGAGATTACAACAAAGACACATTTGACATCTCACATTTCCAGCACCAACCCCATCGATTCCCAATCTGCACAAACTCCTTATCCTGCTGATACCCCAATACTGAGCTGCTGATGCCGTATGTGTCCTTATTACTGCATCTACTGTGTGGTACAAAAACAGCGCTCCTCTTAGTAACCCACATAATAATGCCACCACAGTGCCCCCTACAAAGTAAAATGCCTCTTTTGTGCTCTCTAGATGGTAAAACAAACCTCAAGAATATATTAATGCGCCATGCAAGTGCCCTAAAAACAGTGCCCACATTTTGCCCCCTAGAAAGTGATAATCTCCCCTGTGTGCTACTTTGACAGTCACAATACCCCATGTGCCCCTATGTTAATGCCCATTTACCATTAATACGGTAATGTCCCGAGACTTCTTTTGTACAGCTCCCCTCTACGCAATATGTCACAACTCCCTTATACACACAGTATGATGTCCCAACAGCTCTGCTCTATACAGGATGATGTCCATACAGCTTCACTATAGACCGTATAATGCCCCAAAAACTATATGATGCCTCCACAGTAGTCCCCACATTGTATGATGGCCCTACAGTAGCCTTCACACTGTATAATAGCTCCTTAGTAGCCCCCACATTGTTTGATGGCTCCCACACTGTACAATGTGCCCACTGTAGCCCCCACACTGTATGATGGCCACCTTAATGTATGATGACCTTACAGTAGTCCATAAACTGTATGATAGGGTCCACAGTAGTCCACACAGTATATTGACCCCTTAGCAGCCACCACTTTGTAAAATGGCTTACAATAGACTTAATAGACCTCATTCTGATGGCCCCACTTGAAGCCAAAACTCTGTAGGAGGGCCCCCTTAGTAGCCCCCACTCTGTAGAGGACCCCTTTAGAAGCCCCAACACTGTATCATGGCCTCTTTAGCAGCCTCCAAGCTGTGTGATGGTCTCCCTTAGTAGCCACCACTCCATGGGAGGACCCCTTAATGACCTCAACACTTTATTATGGCCACTTTAGTAATCCCCACTAGCCAACACACTGCATCATGGTCCCCTTAGCAACCCACACTCTGTGTGGGCCTGATTGATAGCCCCCACTATGTGTGAGGAACCACTTATTAGCCCCTATGTTGTATGTTGGCCCTATTAGTAGCCCTCATGCTATTGTTATGGCCACCTTTACTAGCCTCCATGCTATTATGATGGCCCACTATTATGGCATCCTTAGAAGTAGCCCCCACTCTATTATAAGTCCCTTAGTACCATTCTATAGGTCTCAGACCTAATGCAACTTGCTGCCTACAGAGCAGAGAGCGGCAGTACAGGGAGACTGCTCTGTTGCAGGTTCAACTGTATCGGTGCACTGTGCACGCCAATACAGTTAAGGGTAGCATAGCTTTGTGTGGGACCCTCGGAGCTGGGGCCCAGGGCAACAGCCCCCTCTGCTGCCCCTTTAGCTACGCTGCTGCACTGAACAAAAGAATAATCTCCAAAATTTTGACAAGACTTTAAGAGAACATTTTGAACCCATAACATAAAAGTAAGTTTAATAATATAACTTTCATTACAAAATCTTTAGTTTTACTCAAATTAACTAATGCAAGAATGAATACACCTCATATAAAAGACTACAACATCTAGTATTTTGTATGACCTCCATGATTTTTAAGGACAGCATCAAGTTTTGCAGTCCTCAGTTATAGAGATGTAAGAGGAAGGACAAGATCGGGCATATTTCTCTCACACCGGTTCCGGAACTACTGGGACTGTCACCAATGTTGCAGGGAGGAAGACTTTAAGACAAGGACCTTCCCTTCCATGTGGCTGTGGTTGGCAGAGCCGGGCTAAAAAGCGCTGTGCGTGGGAAAAGTGTCAGGATCCTGACAGCGCCGGCGTACAGCCTCCGCTGAGCAGGGACTCACCCGCACTGTAGGGGGCCCGGGGACAGGTACAGCCGGAAAGTACAGATGCACAGAACCTGTGGACGCTGAAGTTTAGCAAGCAGTCACAGGACCTACGGTCATGTGACTGCAAGGGGGTGGGGCTTAGCATCCTGCTTTCAGAGATGGCGGGACACTATACAGAAAACTCAGAGCCAGGCAAAACGGAGGTCATACACAGTACAGGCAAAGCGAGGTACAGGAGGGATATACAGATGGGAGGTCAGACAAAGCCAAAAGTCATACACAGTACGGGCAAGCGCGGTACAGGAGGGATTTTCAGGAGGAAGGTCAGACAAAGCCAAGGGTCATACACAGCACAGGCAAAGCAGGTACAGAGTCAGCAAACCAGAGACGTAAACCATAACAGAGCAGGGTCAGAATACCAGGCAGATGGACAATGATTGGCGTGACGCACGGACAGAGCAGGGTCGGGCACACTCAGATAGGAGTAGAAGCGACAGGGGACGGCTCTCCCCTGAAGCTATAAAAACCCTCCCCAGATCCACAGAGAGGCTCTCAGAGTTAACTCCTACACCACCTACCCAAAATTCAAAACACACCATGACAGTACCCCTCCAATGGGGGGCCTCCGGACCCCCCGGTCTCTCAGGATACCGAGCATGGTAAGCGCTAACCAGACGATCAGCATGCACTAACCTGGCTGGTATCCACGATCGGTCCTCCGGACCGTACCCCTTCGAATGTAAAGGATATTGCAAGGAACCGCGTACCCATTGAGACTGTACAATGTTTTGCACTTCGAACTCCATATGACCATCTACCAACACTGGAGTTGGTATGGAACCAGGTTCCTCTACCACCGAGCCTACTTGTTTGAGTAGAGACCTATGGAACACATTATGAAGTTTCAAGGATGCAGGGTGAAGTAAACGATATGCCACTGGGTTGATTACCTCGGTTATTACATAAGGGCCAATGAATTTAGGTCCCAGCTTGGCGGAAGGTAATTTTAAGGTTATGTTTCGCGTAGAAAGCCATACCTTATCCCCACACTGTAGTGTAAGACCCGGATCCCTCTTATTGTCAGCAAAGCGTTTATATTTCTCTTGTTCTCTGGAAATGTTCATCCGAACTTTAGCCGATAAATCACTTATTCTGCTGACGGAGTCTTCCGCCCCTAGACAGCTTGAATCCAGCCGTGAGAACTCACCAAAGTGAGGGTTCAATCCATAATTAATAAAAAATGGTGACTTACCCATGGATTGATTTATTCGACTGTTAAAGGCGATCTCCGCCAATGGTAAGGCCTTGCACCAGTCGTCCTTTAACGTGGAAGTTAAACACCTGAGGACCTGTTCCTATGACTGATTGGTGCGTTCCGTCTGTCCATTGCTCTCTGGGTGGTAAGCTGAGGAGAAAGACAAAGATATCCCCAACTTCCTACAGAAAGCCTGCCAAAACTTAGCCACAAATTGTGTCCCCCTGTCCGAGACAATGTTAGTAGGTACCCCATGGAGGCGAACAATTTGAGAAAGGAAGTGTCGAGATAGAACTTCTGCAGACGGTAATTTAGTCATGGGTACAAAATGTGCCATCTTAGAGAATCTATCCACAATTACCCAAATTACCTTATTACCCTGAGAAGGAGGGAGGTTAGTGATGAAGTCCATGGACAAATGAGTCCAAGGCCTTCTTGGAATTGGTAAAGGCACCAATTCCCCGGCCGACCGGCAATGAGAGCTCTTTGAACGTGCGCAAACCCCACATGCAGTGACATGTTTCTTAATCTCCCCCGACATACATGGCCACCAGAAGACTCTTTTTATCGCCTCACCTGTGGCAGCAATACCTGGATGAGCGCCCAGTTTAGAGTCATGAAACTCTCGCAGGAGATCAGAACTCAAGTGTTGCGGGACAAACAATTTTTTAGCGGGTTTGGACCTTGGAGCTAAAGATTGAGCCTCCATAATCTCCCGCTCCAGTTCCAATGACAGTGCAGCTAAAACTACCCCAGGTTGAAGAATGGATGACGGAGGATCAGGGGCAGACAATGGTTCAAAACTGCGTGATAATGTGTCTGCTTTCACATTTTTAGATCCTGGACGGAACGTAATCGAGAATTGAAATCGGGAAAAAAAAAGTGACCAACGGGCCTGTCTGGGGGTCAATGACCGTAATCGGATGTTCTTCCCCTTCCAAAAAATGTCTCCATTCTTCAAATGCCAGCTTAATTTCCAGAAGCTCTCTATTCCCAACATCGTAGTTTCTCTCTGCTGGAGAAAACTTTTTGGAAAAATAAGCACAAGGTCTAAGGTTAGTCAGGGTAGCTGGCCCTTGAGACAACACAGCCCCTACCCCTACCTCAGAGGCGTCAACCTCCACCACAAATGGCAAGGACGGATCTGGTTGCACAAGTATTGGAGCAGACATAAAACAATTTTTTAAAACCAGAAAGGACTGTTTCGCCGAGGGGGACCAATTTTTGATATCAGCCCCTTTGCATGTGAGATCGGTGAGAGGTTTCACAATCTGTGAGAAGCCCTTGATAAATCTACGGTAATAGTTTGCGAATCCCAAGAAGCGCTGGAGTCCTTTCAGGTCCTGAGGTTGGACCCACTCCACAATGGCTTGCACTTTCTTGGGATCCATCCGAAACCCCTGTGGCGAGATTATGAGTCCCAAGAATGTTAGCTCCTGGACGAAAAAAGTACATTTTTCAGGTTTAACAAATAATTGGTTTTCCCTGAGTCTTTGAAGTACCGTTTTGACATGGAACAAATGAGACTCTTTGTCAGTCGAGTAAATCAGAATATCATCCAAGTAAATGACAACGAAGCGGCCGATGAGGTCCGCAAACATCACATTAATGAAATTTTGAAAGACCGCTGGATCATTAGTGAGGCCAAACGGCATCACTAAATTTTCAAACAATCCCTCTGACGTGAGAAAGGCAGTTTTCCATTCGTTCCCTTCTTTAATTCTTATCAAATTATAAGCCCCTCTAAGATCCAATTTGGAAAACCATTTTGCCCCTGAAAGTTGGTTACACAAATCTGGAATCGGGGTAAGGGGTACGTATTCCTGACAGTAATCTTGTTGAGTTCTCTGAAGTCGAGGCAGGGGTGCAGGCCACCATCTTTCTTTTTAGCAAAGAAAAACCCTGCTGCTACCGGAGAAACTGAGGGTCTTATATGCCCTTTTCAGAGACTTTCGGTCATGTATTCCTTCATTGCCAGACGCTCAGGTCCTGACAAATTAAATAAATGGGCTTTGGGCAATTTGGCCCCAGGGATTAGGTCTATAGTGCAGTCAAATGACCTATGTGGGGGTAATGCCTCGGCCTCACTTTCGGAGAACACCTCCTCGAAGTCCTTGAGGTACTCAGAATACCCTCCAGACAAACAGAAGACTCAGAGGCAGGTTTTGCAGGTGTAACACTGAACACAGGTTTATAGGCACAGTCAATACATTTAGGACCCCACTTAACAATTTCTCTTTCCTCCCAATCAATAACTGTGTTGTGCCGCTGAAGCCACGGCATGCCCTATACCAGCCCTTTTGGCAGGTTGTCCATGACAAAACATTTCATCTCCTCAACATAGGAGGAACCAACATGCAAAACAAAACTGTTAGTAACATAATGAATCCCCGAACGGGTGAGAGGGGAAGAGTCAATGGCCACGATTTTCAGAGGGGTCTCCAACCTGACTGTCCCTATCTTGACCCTGGAGACGGTACTGGAACTGACCAGGTTAAGTGATGAACCGCAGTCCACCAAGGCAGTAGAAATAAAATGACAGTTGTCTACTACCAGTTCAACATTAAGTAGAAATTTAGGGCATGAGGAAAAAGTACCTGGGGGTCTGGGCAGCCTCCTCGATCACTACCCAGACCTAGTAGTTTCCCGTCGGCTTGGAGGACGTTGGACATACTGGACAATTTCTCCTCCAATGTCCTGGTTCCCCACAGTAGAAGCAAAGTTGTTTCTCACGGCGGTGCTTCCTCTCTTTCTCTCTGACCGAGGTGGCACCAATTTCCATAGGCACAGGACTGGCCTCCACCTCTTTACTACTGGAAAACAAGGACGACTCGGAGTGCATAACCCCTCTGGCTCTGAGCTGACGATTCATCCGCACGGCTTGGGTCATGGCATCCTCCAGACTGTCATAAGAAGGATGCAGATCCAGGGCATCCTGAAGGCATTCCGACAGCCCCCTACGGAATAGTCCACGGAGAGCAGCATCATCCCAGGAGACTTCCGCTGACCACCGTCGGAACTCAGAGCAGAACCACTCTGCTGAGTGCCGACCCTGACGTGTGCTCATCACCATGTCCTCTGCCAAGTGAACCCTGTCTGGTTCGTCATAAATGCGGCCCAAGGCCTCAAAAAATGCATCCACAGTCATACGTTCTGGGGCTGTGGCGGCTAGAGAGAACGCCCAGTGTTGTGAGCTCATTTTCTGGTTCACCTTTGGTGTCTGATGAACTCCCTCTGCTGGTGAAAGGAGGTGGTGAAGCTGATTTGGATGGGAGAGACCTGCTACCTGAACAGGTGGATTGCGATTGGACATCAGGAATCTCTGAGTGGATATAAGGCAGCGACGCCCTGTAGGGTTGCTGGTGATTTTCTCCTGCTCTGAGGTCTGGCCTCCAGTTCAGTTCCTGTCTTCTAAAGCTAAGTTTTGCTCTGCTATTGTTCCATGAGATTTTGTCTGATTTACTTAGTTTTGTGTTCAGCCAGCCCCGGCTGAGGCTGTGCTGAATTTCCATCTTTGTCTCTGATCGGTTTAATCTCTTTTGCTCTGTCCTCAGAATATATCGGAGTGCTGATATAGGGATTTTGAAGTCTAGTGACTTCAGGGCCGTTTTTCCTATCAGACGTGTTGGGACTTTTTTGGTAGAGTTTTTGCGGATTGCAGCCAGCATCTTTTCTGTCCTGTCCTATCTAGTTAGTTGGGCCCCATCATTTGCGCTGCCTGTCTTTCTGTCTGTGTTTGTGTTTTCATCTTTTTTCACCGACAATACATGTTGGGGGCTGTCTATTGCTTTGGGGTCTGCTCTGGGGCAGTTTAGATTTCCCCTTTCTTTCTTTAGGCTTATTTAGCTCTCCGGCTGTGACGAGGCGTCTAGGATCATCGTAGGAACGCTCCACAGCTACTGTTAGTTGTTGTGAATAGGATCAGGGGTCTGCAATCCGCTAGCTACCAACCTCTCCGGTTTTCTGGACTTAGCTTGCCTTTTTGTTTTTTCCTCCTCCGGTGACTCATTCATAACAGCCCAGGCTTGGGGGGCACCCCGAAGTAGGGAAATAATTCTCCCCCAGACAAACGGGGTCTCAGGGAAAAGAACAATTTGCATCCCTCTCTAAAAGCCCTGTACTCCCTTTTGTCCCCAGAAAAAGAGTCCGGCAGTTTAACCTGAGATTCCGGGGAAGTAAGTGACATGTCACTGATCTCAGGACTGAAAGCTCCCTGTACAGTATTAACCAGCTGCTGCTGGGTTTGGGCCATAGAGCGCTGCTCCACATTAAGTTTCTGAAACATCTGTGATAGTTGTTTAACCTGGTCAGATAATGTTTGCATGGGGTCCATGATGCAAGCTGTAATTCCCACACTCACACACCTTACTCTCAGGGGTGGGGGGAATGAACTGTTATTTGTCGCTTATAATGTCCGGATCCTGACAGCGCTGGCGTACAGTCTCCGCTGAGCAGGGACTCACCCGCACTGTAGGGGGCCCAGGGACAGGTACAGCCGGAAAGTACAGATGCACAGGACCTGTGGACGCTGAAGTTTAGCAAGCAGTCACAAGACCTATGGTCCTGTGACTGCAAGGGGGCAGGGCTTAGCGTCCTGCTTTCAGAGATGGCAGGACACTATACAGAAAACTCAGAGTCAGGCAAAACGGAGGTCATACACAGTACGGGCAAAGTGAGGTACAGGAGGGATATACAGATGGGAGTTCAGACAAAGCCAAAGGTCATACACAGTACGGGCAAGCGCGGTACAGGAGGGATATTCAGGAGGGAGGTCAGACAAAGCCAAGGGTCATACACAGCACAGGCAATACAGGTACAGAGTCAGGAAACCAGAGACGTAAACCGTAACAGAGCAGGGTCAGAATACCAGGCAGACGGACAATGATTGGCGTGACGCACGGACAGAGCAGGGTCGGGCACACTCAGATAGGAGTATAAGCGACAGGGGACGGCTCTCCCCTGAAGCTATAAAAACCCTCCCCAGATCCACAGAGAGGCTCTCAGAGTTAACTCCTACACCACCTACCCAAAACTCAAAACACACAATGACAAAAAGGGAGAGAGTCCAGGCGAGAAACCTAAGTGGACAGTCGGGCGCAGTGTCAGCTGAGAAAGCAGAGCATCCATTGAGCGCAGGCTGACTTGACAGATCCCCAATGTACCGGTCTACTGGGGTTGGGCGATGGACTGCCCGCTCCCTGCTTACGTCCATGTCTGGAGGTGATTCACATTCTCAATCTGAGACTGTAACGTGCGCACCGCAGTGAGGAGCAACTGACTAGGCCAGAGCCCCTTAGTGAGATACTTGCATACACCGCGGAGCGAAGTCTCGTTCCGGTGGTCCCACATACTGGACTGAGTACAGCTTGTGGTGATTGTGAGTGTGGGAATCTCTCACTACCTTCAAGGATCCTTCACTCTTCCCATGGACTGGAACCGTCTTCTACAGACACCGCTGAGATGTCACGTGCCACTGTTGTCAGTGCCACCGTTAGAGAACCGAGCCACTGCAAACAAGGAGACTACAGACTGATAAAGTTTGACCTTCTCCCTCCTATTAAACTCTCGTTTGTTCCTGCCTTTCCCCTTCCATATTCCTTGTCCTGTCCTCCTTCCTAACATGCCCACACTCCCTTACACTCCCTGCGCAGAGTATCCCTGTTGTTAATAAAACACTGGTAACTGTTGATCTACCTCCTGTCCGTGACGACATCCCATGTTCCTGCGATTTCTACAGAGACTCTTGAAAAGAGATTTTCTCCTCTTTGCTTTTTCTAACATTAAAATGCACAGACTACATCCATTTTCAAAAATCTATCTAGTAATATATCAGCCCAGCACCTGTACTGACTGAGGATTACAGAGAAAATCCAGAAAGGGACGATCAGGCCTGCTACCCAATACTACCTATCATTCCATGACAGTTAAGACCTGAAATCACAAGTCACCAAAGTCTCTAGCACATTTCTGTGGATATTCAGCTTTCCTGAATTTCTTTTTGCTATTTTTTTTTTAAGTTATCATGTTGTTAAAAGTTATCAGGTTATATAGAGGCATCTACTATAGGGTATTGTGTAAAAACAACCACAACATATAAGATTGACTATCTTTACAGGCCTCCCCATAAATATACAAAGTCGTAACGGCTGAGCTTACATGTTTATTTACTAGAGAAATGGAAATAAGTGGTTGCAGACTGTTACAGAATCCCCAGCACAGCGAATAGGAGATGTATGCCCTTAATGCAGCAACCGACCGGCTGCGACCCCCTGGGCAGAGGTAAACAAGATATCCCACTGCTGCCACCAGTGTAACGGTTCTGTAACACAGACATGTTTAGCTGTGCCTTATCTTTGGGTAGAATTAAAGGGGTTGTCCACTACTTGGATAACCCCTTCTCAACTGCTACATTCCCCTTTAGAAAATAACAGCAGCTTATAATCACCGTTTCAGCAATGACAGCACAACTCACCCTGTGCTCACAAGGCGTTGTTGTGTTAAGCGAGATCTGCAGCCAGTGAGCATCCGGTTCACTATCACTTCCTTCAGAAAAAAGTGACATCCAGAAGAAGTGAGAGCTGCTGCTGCTGCTCGAACTTTCTCCGAATCTCAGTTATGTCTGAAGGAAGTGAGAGTGAAGCGACCACTGATGCTGACTCATTGCAGGGCTTGCGTGACACAACAAATTTAATATTTCATAATTACAAAATATGAACTATGGCTCAATATCAAGAACAGTGAGCCCCAACCTTTCTTACTGTGAGAGCCACATTCCGCTCTGAAAGCCACATTGAATAACAGAAGCCATACCCATTAGTACATCACAGCATAACGTAAGTAAAAGAATGTTGCGATAAAGCAAATCACAACTTACTGTGACATACAAGTTGCAAGAAATCAAAATCTTTAGAATTTTCTGCATCCTGAGTTGCAGCAACCTGCTGGTCTCAATGCGACAAAATTCACTTCTTACATACACTGCAATTTAGCAGCAGCAGCATAGAGCGATGTTTGCCACGTGACATGTGCCATGGCTTAAGTTGCTCTTTAGAGGTGGATGATGTCACCAGCAAGGTGGAGGAGTGAGCCGCAGCACTGCTAGAGCTTTTTCATGGCTCGTCCTCCTTCACTCATAGCCACCTATGGCCCGCAAGCCACGAGATGGGAATCCCTGATGGAGGCCCCTCTAAAGTCCAGAGAGCCTTATGGTAGTTCTCTTTAGTCCGTGGCCTTCTTTAGTCCAGGGCAACAGACCTCTCCCATCTGGGGGTCTGGCAGTACCCCGTCTGTCTGAAACATCTGCACCTGTCAAGGAGCTAGGCAGAACTGCCGGGAAACAGCAGCTTCCTCTCTCTGCTGCTGTTGACACAATCCCTCACATTAACCATTTCTTGCCCTAACTCTAATACATTTAAAGGAGAAACAGCAAAATACATTACATTATAATACAGATACAGCATAACAACACATAGAACATACAGGTGCTGGATATATGTACATGAAGTGCACGGGGGGTCACACGGGAGGAGGAGAGAGTGCGGCTGAGGGGTCCTGCCACCTCCTTACACTGTCTCACAGCCCTTTTGTAACCACAATTATGCATAACTGCAATTCAGGAAGGAACCTTAGGCCTCATTCAGACATCTGATTTTCAGGCAAGCTAAAAGTGTACCAAGTTTCATCAGTGTTTTGTATCAGATTTTCATAATTGTTTGGTCAGTGTTACAGTTTCTGACATCAGTGTTTGGTTAGTGGAGGGATGCACAACATTTGTTGGTCCAAGGGCCATATTGCCATACTGAACCAATCCATAAGGGCCACAAATGTTTTAAAGGGATACTTACATGAATACATCCCTATAACCACCAAGAGTACATTAATACATCACCAAAATCATGTTTTTAGTATTTGAAGAGGATTTGGAGAGTTTCTGCTCCAAAACAATCACGCTAGCTTAAACTGAGTTTGGGAGCAGAAACTCGACAAATCCTACACATAATCTCAAATCTCCAAGTTTTGAGGATCTTTAAGTTTTTCCATAGCCATGAAGCATGTTATGGATTGTGGTAACAAGTGTACACTGGCGCTTCCTGGTCTATACGCTATGGATAATAGGGGATTAACTGCTGCTGGTATATACTGGGTCTGTGCTTACCCAGAAATGCAAAAAAATGAATAAATGGAAGAAATACCTGCGCAAGTGGGGTTATCCAGAATATGAATCAGACCACAGTCCTGCCTTGCTGGTAGCGAGGTAGCGAGCACACCGGGATAAACTGTATGCGGTGGTGGACGTGCCACAGCGGTGTGAATCGGAGATGTGACGCTGAAGAAAAGTCGCCCCAATAGGCGATGTGGTCAGGTAAACTCCAACGCTAACAGCCGCTGGAGATGGGGAAGAGTGGCGGCGCGCTCCGGCCGAGAGGCGCCGCCAGTATACAGCAGCTGTGGCGTGGAGGGGAGGGGGGAGGCGAGGCTGGGTGACGTCACCGGGGAAGGAAGGGAGCGTGTGCAGGCCAAACTAGAAGCAAACGCGTTTCTAAGGTCTACGGACCTTCTTCTTCAGGGCTGTCAAACTCTGCTGCATCTATCCCTATATATGGCCCAAAAGCCACACACCCCCCTCCCCACCCACCACCTGAAAGGGAAGAGGATTTCAATGTATGCTACACCTGCTACCAACCAAAATAAGTGGCAAATACATCAAGAGCCCATATATTAAAAGGGTGTAATGTGAATTAAAAACAACTTTTATTGAAATAAAAATAAAAACTATTATAAAACCATATATATAAATTAGGGAATTGATAAATGTATAAAAGAGTGTACTATCTATTAGCACAACTGATTCTAAGAGTATATACAAATCTATAAAAGATTATTAAAAAACAAAGTATTTATTGAACTACAAAATCAGATGGATTATAATAAATTTGTGGCTAGATGGTAATTTAGGACTTATCATGAGAAAGCATGTAGTTCAACCTCATGGTTGAGGCCCCTAGGGGCCAAACAGTCCAGAGTGAAAATCCACTTTGTTTCAACCCGGGACATTTGCCCTAAGTAGTCACCACCTCTAACGTTTCTACGTACCACTTGGATACCACAAAAAAATGCTCCCTTAGTGGATCTATTGTGGCATTCCTTAAAGTGTCTAGAGAGGGGGTGACCAAAAAAACCTTTCTCAATGTTGTTAAAGTGTTCTTTAATCCGGTCCATGAGTCTTCGTTTGGTGCGACCAATATAGATTTTATCACACGGGCACCTAATTAGATAAATGACTCCGGTGGTAAAACAGTTGATGGTGTCATTAATCCTGAACACTGACTTATTACGAGGATTGGTGAAGGTAGTCTGTATTGTTTTCCTAAAATTGGTACGAATGCAGCAGGAGCACGTACCACAGGGTGTAAAGCCCTTGGTATGCTCCCCTGATGATTTATATACGGATGATTTGATGGTGGGAGCTACTAAATTGCCCACCGTTTGAGCTTTCCTAAACACAAATCTCGGGTGTTTAGGCAAAAAATCACCTATTGTTTTATCACCTTGAAGAATAAACCAATATTTACGGATAATGCTCGTGAATTCTTTATGTCCGTGATGATATTGGGTGATAATAGGTAGCTGGTTTATTTGGTCGGTTATAGTCAGTGTATTAACACCGGTAAGGTCTGTTTTATGGATTAGAGCATGCCTAGATAATACTTCAACCTCTTTTCTCGCTGCATGAAGTTTATCTGCAGGATAACCTTTAGCAAGAAATTGTTCAGTTAAATTCATGGCTTCAGTAGTGTATTCTTGCACCATGGAGCAGTTACGTCTTAATCGCATAAATTGCCCCTTTGGAATATTTAGGAGCCATGTTGGTAAGTGACAACTGTTGATGTCAATAAAACTATTCGCATCAACTTCTTTGTGGTAGCACTTGGTGTGTAAATTGTGCCCCTCCACATAAATTTCGAGATCTAGAAAGTGAATGTTGGATGTACTAGTGGTAGCGGTAAACTCTAATCCAAACACATTATGGTTTAAATTTAAAATAAAGGCCTCTAGGTCCCCAGGAGGCCCCCTCCAAATAAATAAAACGTCATCAATAAAACGACGCCACATGAGTAAGTCAGATCGAAGTTGTCCCGATTGGAAAATGAAAGTCTCCTCCCACTTGGCTACATACAAATTTGCGTAGCTGGGCGCAAAACGTGTGCCCATAGTGGTACCCCACGTTTGTAGGTAAAATTGATCCTCATACAAAAAATAATTATGAGTGAGAATGAAAAAGATACTCTCTACAAGAAAGTTGACCTGAATATCCGTATATTGGGCTGATTTCTCTAAGAAGTGTCTAGCTGCTCCGCAACCTTTTTGATGGTCAATCACTGTATATAAGGATTTAATGTCAAGAGTCCCAAGAATGTATCCATTTTGCCACTGGATGTTTTCCAAAGTTTGAATTGTGTGTCTAGTATCTTTGAGATAGGCTGGCACCAAGGGCATGCATATCCACATAATGAGATAAATTGGAAGTTAGACAATTGATCTCGGAAATTATGGGTCTTCCTGGGGGATGTGATTTATCTTTGTGGAGTTTTGGAATATGGTAAAATAAGGATATACTGGGGGATCTGTTAGTAATATATTGAAATTCCTTTTTATTTAGTAGACCCTGGGCTTTTCCCCGTTCAGTTAGTATGCTTAAATTCTTGACATACCGGGCCGTAGGATCACCATTCAATTTCCTATAGGTGACCGTATCCCCCAGTAATCTTAAAGATTCTTGGTGATATGTGCTATAGTCGAATATTACAATGCCCCCCCCTTGTCGGCAGGTCGTATTATGATATTGTTGTTTCTTTGGAGATCCGTTATGGATTTACGTTCCTGTGCGTTCAAACTATGGGGTAAGAATTTGTTGTTCTTTTTCTTAATATGTCTAATGTCCGTGGTAACCATAGTTTCAATGGTGCAAAATGCACTGGAATATTCCTGGATAGGATTAAATTTTGTGGGGTTGGCTAAATTGGTGTGAACAAACTGAGATACATCGGATTGATTTGCATAAGTGGCAGTTGGCCCTTTCTTCAAGAAATACTTTTTAATGGCCAAATTGCGCAAAATTTTTTTAAGGCTAATGTAGAGATTAAAGGGGTTGGCCGTAGCCGTAGGGGCAAATTTTAAGCCCTTTCTCAGTAGGGATTCTCATGAGGCGTTAGAATGTGGGAACTCAAATTAAATATTGTTTGGGAATCTAAAATTGTAGGTTTTATTTTCTTTTTGGCGAGTTTCCCACCCCTCTTACCCCTTTTGGTCCTGTGGTTTTTGCCCGGAAAAAATCCCGGTTTAATAAATGGGTAGGTCCTTTACTCTTTTTAGATATTTGGATTGAGGGTCCCTTGTTATGGATTGTTATATGTGCACAATGTCAGAATCAATGCAGTACCGGAAACTACCGTTCATACATGAACGCAGCACAAGAAACTACTGTCAGCACATGAATGTAGTACCAGTACCACCATCAGTACAGGAGTGCATGTATATACACTGACAAGCAAAAGGGCAACAATGTTTTGAACTTTTGACTTTCAGGCTCCATATCTCACCATCCACTGCAGGTTCTAATACAAGACTACCATCATT